>NC_091157.1:5436042-5531042 GCF_040958095.1 Procambarus clarkii
ACGGAGCTCTACAGTGTGGCCCTTCCCCATGTGTCTCGAGTGTGTGTTGTAAGTGTGTTCTTAGGATAAAATGTGTAGTAATATTTTTGCCATCGATGGGAGGATGTATGACACATTTGTATGCCTTATATGTTGTTGTTATTGTTGTTTATTCAGTAATCTATTTTAGCAATTCATCTATTTTTCTCATAGCTTCATTGTGAGTTTCACTTCTCTCATTAGATTTAATTTCTTTATTTTTAATAAATTAAAGTAGTTTATATCTATAAATTAATACAACAAATATATAGTAGATTCTAATTTTGAGGAGAGATGTTCCCTGTGTTAAAAGAATTCACTAACTTGTATAATATGCATATACAGTACAGTATATGCCAAACGAACATGTTTAAAGTTTTTGATGGTTTCTAAGCCCACAAGGAGTGCGGCCAAGCACAACAGTCTCAAGCTGCCTGTATGCATTTACTACTATTTTGATATAAAGGAATTAATGGCTTCTTATCTTTTACTTTCCATAATTATTATGCATGGATGTAGTGTCATTCTTGATAAGCAGATGAATGTTTCTAAAGCAGTATATTGTTTGTAGATGTGTTAGAATTATTTTTTCCATTTTATTTTTACCAGTTTTAATGAAAATTATATTGATGGAACTGATGTTTTGTCTATACTTCAGCACCAAACTGGCAGAGTAATTTAAAGGAAAGATTCCTTTGTCATAGATGCCCAAAAACTTTATCAAAGAATATTAAAATGTCCTTCATAACAAATTGTGAAAGGATAAAATCATAATTATATGTTGACCAGACCTTCACCTTCATAATCACCTTCGTAATTATATCACAATATAGTAATTGTATGAAATATTAATTATCTATCCATGATCTCTTTAATACAAAATAATTATTAAAATTTTTACAAGATAAGGGTCACCTGAATGTCTATAAATGCTCACACAACCTTCAGTCTAAAAGAACGATGACAATCAAAATTGGGTAACAAACTCAGTTGAAGGTAATTGTGTCGCCATTAGCCTACCTGTTTGCAGGTAAGTAGACTGGCAAGTGGTGCTGGCGACAGTAAGACTACAATGCATGGCTAACACACAGTCCCTTGATGGAAATAAAAACATATGCAACAGAAAACTATGGTATATTCTGTGCATAAAAATAAAATGAAAAATTTAGACATTTGATGAAGAATCTGCTTCTGCTTTATTAATCCACATTTTAAAGATAGGAGAACTTTTACATAGTTTTTAGTTTTTTACGTGTATATAAGTAATAAATTGTAACCATCGTTCCGGTTGCAAGATACATTCACTCCATGCCAAATGTAAAATAAATAACATCAGACAGGACAGGAAAGGACAGGCACATTACCAGACAGCATCTGACTGATATCACACAAGAGACTCCTGTAGAATTAAAGGACCATGCATGGGGGGCATGGCAAAGGTTTCAAATGGGTGAGACTATAAGAGATAAAGAGGATGCTAGGCTCAAGAGCTCTTTCTTGTTTATATGTAATTAACTTGCGGAAATACTGTTTGCAGATGATACAAATGGGAGGAACATGGATACAGGAAGATATATCTTGCTTGTTTAATCAGACAAATGATTACTTCAATCAAAATAAATACAAGATAATGAGAATTATGTGGTTATCTGTAGGTGCTAAGGTAGTATGGCTTTACTGTACTGTTTAGAACTACTATACTGTATTTAAGTTACATACTAAGTAAATTATTATAAAAGGTACAGTTCTGCAGAAGGATATAAACTGTGAAATATTAGACAAATCTGTTTCACTAACAAGTTTACCTAATAATATTTGATTTAAGGGTAAATTATGGAAAACAAAATTCACAGTAATCTTTAAACTGGACATACAGTGATGAAGTGTAAGTAGAAGACAATTTAGGCAAGAAGGAGCAGGTTTTCATTTCATCAAATTACCATTTTAACCTAGTATGGCCAACATGCGAGTGAGCTTATTAAGTTTACCATTTCTAGT
This sequence comes from Procambarus clarkii, assembly GCF_040958095.1. Taxonomy (NCBI): domain Eukaryota; kingdom Metazoa; phylum Arthropoda; class Malacostraca; order Decapoda; family Cambaridae; genus Procambarus; species Procambarus clarkii. The sequence goes on from NC_091157.1 coordinate 5,438,059, forward strand.
TTGGATGAAAAGCAGGAGGCCAACAGGAAACATTCTTCAATAGTGCCAAGTTTATTTTTGTATATATCTAGCCATCTTTGTTTCCATTGAGTATGCAATAAATTTTTTACTAGTAATAAGTTTAAAGTTTCAAGAGCAGGAGGACATGTATAAATGACAGTTTTTGCTAACTTAATAGCTAGTTCATTTCAATCTGCACTGAGGTGACCAAGTACCCAGCTAAACTTCACTTTTTGCATATACTAAAACTAAGAAACACCTAACACTGTATTGCTTTTCTATAAGGATTTATAGCTTCAATGGCCAGTAAGATGCTTTTAGAATCTATACAGTAACAATAATTCATTTTGTCAGAAACAGGCAGCCTGTGTCTGTATGTATATATATTTAATATCTTTTTCCAACCACTTGGGCTGGACGGTAGAGCAACGGTCTCGCTTCATGCAGGTTAGAGTTCAATCCCCGACCGTCCTTTACCCCGCGCCATCATAAATTCTTATCCTGGCCCCTTCCAAATGTTATACCGTATAGTCGTAATAGCTTGGTGCTTTCTCCTGATAATTCCTTCCTTCATTCTATCCATTGCCTCATCTTTCCATCTGGGTTTCAATCGTTGCTCTGTGGAGTCTTAAGTGTGACTGGTTATCTTGCTGCCTCCACACCCACATTTTCTTCCTCCTAATGGCCTGAACTGCATTTGGTTATATAATAACTATACAAACTTCTTAAGAGTATATAAAATGGCAAATAATTCCTATTATCAGGGACATGAAGCCTGTACACAAGCTGGTATCGAGGTCGAACCCTAGGTCGAACTGCTTACTGTCATAGTACAGAATTACTTCGAAAAAAAAAAATACAACAAAGTAATTACTTTTACCTAAGGCTATCTCATCTTGAACGTCTATAGTTACAATCTTCTTCCCCTACTCTGTCTGTGACTTGATGTGCCCATGCATAATTTTCTGTAGGTCTAATTTTTGTCAGCAATGCCGTATTGGACTCCAAAAAGGCGAAGACATCACTGCAAGATGTATCTCAGAAGTATATTCAGAGTGTACACTCAGAATTCCTCTTTATTATATCAATACTCAACTTGTTCCTTTCCTTAGTTCACGGACTTTGCATCAGTGAGAAAATTCGCTCTACATTTGCACTGTGGGATGCTACAGCAGAGGAAAAGTGTGCAGTTCTGAGTGGCATTCAATATTCTTTGATGCAAAGTATCTTCTTCTTGAGAATAGGTGCAGTTTGCATGAAGGGGTAACCCTCCCGATGCAAAGTATCTGGTCCATTTTTCATGTGCCTGGCAATTTTGTGAATTCTTAAGTAAGCAATATGGCGAATGCGGCTAAGATTATTACTGAAAAATGCAAAAACTGCTTTACATGCAAGAAAAACAAAATGCCAATAATTGTGTGCAATTATCATTTATTATATGACTACAACAGCACTAATTATAAAATTAAAGCGCTCAACCAGCAATAAACCGGCCAAGTAGGCAACACTGAAAACTATACGAAGGTCTCTCATTACACACTACACATTTTGGGGACCTGGTAACTATATATATAAAGAGAATTTTGTTTTTTAAGTGATGGAAGTTGGACTTTTCTCCAGACTTTTGGAGAATTTGTTTAAAATTCTTCCCGGACGCAAATGTTGACATCCAGAGCGGAAAATTCGGAGGTATGGCAGCCTTAATCAAGGCTCGGTCTTAATTTGTGTGTTTGTGGCTTAGTAACGCCACGAAGGAGGCCAAATGCCGGTGTTTGAAGCAAATATTGCACTATAGGTTAGCGCCAGATAAAACAAAAGTGGCAAAAATACCTTACAGTGTGATGGAGAGACAAGTGAAGTGTAGACGTGTTGTTGACCATTGAGGCCGGCAGGATGGTCAGATATTATGTCATGCTTGTTAGTGTCTCTACAAGAATGTAACTCAAACTCCAATGTATATACCTTTCACAACCCAATGTATATACCTTCTTGTGTATAAATAAATCAATAAATAACATCATCATGCGCTTGGTTGATGAGTGAGAAGTGATGGCGCTGTCTAGTGTCTACGTAAAAACTGCAGTGGACCAAGCAAATGTTTTTTTCACCTTGATGTAACTTATGCTAAATAGTTATATAATATGCACACACATGATGCAGTGAACCAACTATGCGTGTGTTTAGTCGTCCTGCCGTTGTGATAAAATCACTTTAATTAACGAACATTCAGCAAAGACATTCATATTTCATGGAGCTAGGCGTTCTCGCGCGGCTCGGGACAGACTGACTTTCAAGAAGCCCTTTCAGCTACACACAAGCGTTCATACCACCTAGAGTTCACACCACCTAGAGTTCACACTACCTATAAGAAAGCGTGCTCCACTCTGCTACAACATGGTACGCCGATTTTATTTATTTTATTCCCTTGGCGAGGAAATGCATTTTAATAATACAAAAATATTATCGTATTTTGTTATTTTATGTGCACCTGGCCCTAGATTCACGAAGCGTCATGTATTTCTACTTACGTGAAATAGAAATAAAGAGTATTTAATTTAAAAAAAAAGTAGAAACTGAATCTCAATTTAGTTTCAATTTATAAATGTTTTACAAGGTTATTAAGAAGTCTCTCAGAAGACCCTCTACGCATGATTCAATAAGGTGATTTTGGGTAATTAGCAATTTTAATTGTTTCACCTAATTCTCGATAGATGTCACTGGTGTCTTTCATATGGCCAATCAGAGAGAAGGTAATCTTACTGTTTAGCCAATCACGTTACCAGCTCAGCTGTAGAAGTGACCAATCGGCTGTTTGTCCGTCTGTAGAGTAGTAACTATGGTGGGCCCAGTGTCTGAACACCGGCGATGCTTAACAACATCTTTGCTCATACGTGAGTTATATTTCTTGAAATGTGGTCACAATAACGTTAATATTTTATGCCATTCAGATGGCATATAAAACATTAAGTATTATTAACGAATATGTAATCAACTTCAATATTTGTTGCAGCGGTGCTCCCATCGATGGGACATCACCTATTTGTCTTATTTTTCTAATTAAATGAGTTTATTTCCATCAAATTACGGCCAAATAGGAGTAAACACGATTAATGAATCTAGGTCTGGGTTAGTCTAGCGCTACTGTACTGTTACCCTTGTTCATTTATTATTTATAATTTATTTATTTATCTACAAGAAGGGACATTGGGTTTGTAAAAGTACATAACATTGGTGTTTTTACATTCTTGCAAAGCCACTAACATGCATAGCATTCCGGACAGGTCCTTAATCTAACAGATCAGGTAAGAGGAATAGGTACATTGTAGTAAAATTTGTTTTCATACATATAACTTCAATATAAATTGACGGAAATGATTATACCCATGAAGTTACATGTCTTAAATATTAATATTGGGGGAGTGGGTAGCAGAAGATACAGTGTGAGTTTGAAGCACAAGGTAAGAAACTATGAGGAAGAAATTAGATACTTTTTTGTTTTACTTTTGAGTAAGGTATAGGTTGGACAATTTTTTAATTCATTAGGGAGCGAGTTCTATAGACTAGGTCCTTTTATTTGCATGGAGTGTTTGCACAGATTAAGTTTTGACTCTGGAGATATCAAAGATATATTTATTTCTGGTGTGGTGATCATGGGTTCTATTACACCTATCGAGGAAGAGTTTCAGATCAGGATTAGCAAATGTACAAAATCTTGCATATTTACATGTACAAGGTTTTGTACATGTACCTATGTATAAGGGTACAAGGTTTTTGTACATGTAAATCAAATTATAGACCACTAATTATAAGCCACTAATTATAGGCCACTAATTAAATAACACGAGAATGTGTGGAGTGAGTGTATGTTTAGCATGTTTAGGAATTTAAACAGAGGGGCTATGTGTTGTCTGAAGGCAGAGTTTGTTATAGTTCGAATAGCAGATTTTTGCTGGTGATGATGGGCTTGAGGTAATTTGCAGTTGTTGAACCCCATGCACAGATACCACATGTAAGATAGGATAGGGATAGATTAGCGCATAGTGTAACGAGAGGAGAGCAGAGTGGGCAACATAATATTTGATTTTAGAGAGTTTACCGACAGTTTTTGAGACACTTTTGTCCATGTTGTATATGGGTGCTGAAGTACAGTCTCTTGTCTAATTATAGGCCAAGGAACTTTCCATCATTTTTATTGATGATGTTAACATTGTCTATCTGAAGTTGAATTTGGTTTGATGATTTACTTTCAAATAAAATACAGTAGGTCTTTTTCTATGTTTAGTTTGAGTGTGGGGGTTTTCTTTTTTGCTTTCACGACTGCAAGGCGTACGTCGCCAATTAGGCAATTAGACAGTCTCCGTGGTGTAGTGGTAAGACACTCGCCTGGCGTTCCGCGAGCGCTATGTCATGGGTTCGTATCCTGGCCGGGGAGGATTTACTGGGCGCAATTCCTTAACTGTAGCCTCTGTTTAACGCAACAGTAAAATGTGTACTTGGTTGTAACAACGATTCTTCGCGGCAGGGGATCGTATTCCAGGGACCTGCCCGAAACGCTACGCGTACTAGTGGCTGTACAAGAATGTAACAACTCTTGTATATATCTCAAAAAAAAAAAAAAAAAAAAATGTACATGTGGCAGACGCTTCACGCAACTGTCGGAATTAGCAGAATAGAAAATACGAGAGCAACCGTACAGGGCCTGGGAGCAAGGTCGAGTTAGAGTCCTTGAGGGTCTCTTCTCAGACTAGCCTCACCTGGTCCTGCTCCACGTTGATCGTTGGAATCTCCTCAATGATTTAACACTTTAAGGGACTCCTAGGGTCCTCATCACATTTATAGTTTAGTGAATTAGGCAACTCGGTGTTGAAGACACCTAGAGCTGAAGGCTTCCCACCTGTTTGGGAAGGGTCTTGGACAGTAGGCAAGAGCCACCTGTTTGGGGAAGGGTCTTGGACAGTAGGCAAGAGCCACCTGTTTGGGAAGGATCTTGGACAGTAGGCAAGAGCCACCTGTTTGGGAAGGGTTCTGGACAGTGGACACACAGTGCTGGCTGGAGTCCAGTCGCGGAGGCATGCAAGGTTATCCTCTGGTCTTGACGCGCAGGGCGGGACAAAAACCGGGCAGAGTTGACGTCAGAGGAGCAACTTTCGTGAAGTGGTTAGTGACTCGGGAAGATAAGTGGGGGATGGTATTGAGCGTAGAGGAGGAAAGAGGGATTTAGGTGGAGTCGTCGTTTTCATTAACATGTTTCTAGTTAATAATTTATTATTATTATTTGGCCGTTTTAACATGATTTATATGTTGTAATTTAAACAAATGGCATAGGCTGTTAAATATCACTTGTTAAACTAGAAACAATATCTAACTGGTTTCTTGAGTTTTTCTTCTTTGGTCTGAAGCCAGACGTCCCTGGAGGCCGCTGGTCGCCAAAGCCAGTGCTGCTTAAATTAAGACATCAAGAAGCAATCCAAGTTTTCGTAACCCACAAGGACATTTGTCGTAAAACGTGTTCTAATAGGCCTAGACCAAATAGTAACCTTTACCTGACACCCCTCAGTAAAGTTCACAGACAAGTCTGAACGTGAGAAGGTTTAAGAGGTTATAAGAGGATACATAAATCAAATACAATGAAACACAAAATTAAGACGTTTGATTTATTCGTGAAGTTTTATAAGATTCCGGGACCACCAACGAGGTCCCGGGGTGCGTGTGGACGTACATGTTAAATATGTGGGTGGTGAGGTGGTGGGAGAGAGAGAGGGGGAGGAGAGATGGGGAAGAGGAGGGGAGGAGAGATGGGGAAGAGGAAGGGACAGGAAGGTAGGAGAGGAAGGACAGATTGGCAAGGTGGGGAGGGTGTAAAGGTTATGGACAGGCATGGGGGGGGGATGGAGAGGAGGCTGGGCATGGTGATTGGATGAATAGGTGATGCTTGCGTACAAGATCTAGTTAGGTGGAGATATATGGGTGAGCGGTGCATGTTAGGTTTATATCGAGGTCCCTTCCTCCCCCCCCCCCTCCCTCCCTCCCTCCCTTCAAAGGTCAAACTACTGACCCTCCCCAGGATGCAACACCACAACAGTTGCCTAACTCCCGGGTACCTAATTACCGCTAGGTGAACAGGGGCAATGAGGTGAAAGGAAACGTGCCCATTCATTTCTGTCCCTCCCGAGGATCGAACTTAGGATCCTCGATTGTAAGTAGAGAACGAAGCCAACTGTGCTATCCTTTAAACTGAATATACATGTATTTTGTCGGGTTGTGTGGCTCTGTCTAGTTTTAAGTGTACAAGGCTTGAGTGTATGGGTATGTATGGTGTATTTGTATAAGAACTGAGTGTGTGTGTGTGTATTGTAAGTGTACATGGCAGGGTTATATGTGGGAGGTAGTGTTGTGTCTGTGTATAAGGCATGGTTGAGTAGGTGGGTGGGAATGGGCAGCCCAGTATGGGTGGTATTGGTGGACATGCATGTGGTGGAGTGGGCTGGATATGTGGGCGAGTATGTCGGGTAGCGGCAACAACGATGTAAACACATAAACAAATCCACAAGGGCCGTGTGATGAGGGTTCGAACCTCATCACACGGCCCTTGTGGATTTGTTCATGTGATATATCACGCTATTGTGAATCCTGTGTGTATGTAAACACATAATGACTGGGCTGGGAGGGGTGGGTGGGAGGGTATAAGGGGGGTATGGGTTACCAACACACGCAGCAACTGCATCACCGTCCCTATTACTTATCATGTGCAGCAATTCCTGCAAAATACAGTCCACTCCCAGTACACTCAAATACCTGCGAGTGACGTCCCAATTCCTTTATGCCGTCATAAAGCACAATTTAACATTTACACATGGACTACTGCTTGCGATGATCTATGTTTAAAACAGGGGCTCTTAAGCGGGGATTGTCATGCCCCATGTGGGAGTGGGAACCAAACAATCGGCATATTTATCTCACACGATTCCATGTTTTGATTGCACAAAAAACAGCAGCAAGGGAGCAAAACAGCAATTTTCGGCTCACTCACTAGTCGTAGCTAGCGTGTGGATTTGTGATTTCCCGTTTTCTCTGTTCCTAACCCTTCAGATGTAAAGTAAAAACCAAGCACTTGACACTTTTTGATGTCATACTGATTACCTAAAAGGTCACTACATCACCACCTGGTGTGACTGACATCACCACACCATGTAGTGGTGATGCTAACAGTCTGACGAAAGGGGGGGGGGGCGTAATTGATGTAATAATGGGAAATTCATTGGGATCTGCAACCATTAAAAAGGGGTTAAGAACCTCTGCTTTAAAAGATAATGCTGCAGTTCACTAAATCTAGCCCATAGAAAAGTAACTTTTTTTATCATAAAATACCTGTATATTGACCATTTCTGACTCTTACTTTGCTAACGATATCTGAGCCTTACGGCCACTGTGCATTAGTAATTATGGTGTAGGAAAGATTCTGTGAATAATGTAACAGGTTCTGGACTTAAGGTACAAATTGGCTTATAAACAGCCTCGTCACACAACCAAGTTATCAGTGTGTTTGACCATCGGTACTGGCAGTGTTGCCGGCTGTACGCTTCCGGCTCTAGTGCACATGGTTTCCTGCATCCGGGGACTTCTGCCACTCTAGGTGACTTCTGTCATGCCAGGAGAATTCTACCACAATACGTGACCACTGTCACACAAGGTGACTGCCACACTAGGTAACCTCTGCCACACCAGGTAACCTCTGCCACACCAGGAGACATATATTACACAAACCTTATAGAGTGTTGCCAAGAAATAATCACCTTAAATATCAACACTGGTGTCATGCATAAAATAGTTTTTGAATTGAACCAAATATATTTGGGATTGCATATTGAATGCAAATTCCCACAGGTGCGGGGGGGTGGGGGGGTGGGTGGCTTCCCAGGTACCTTGGCCAAGTCTGAAACACGGTTACAGTGACGAGGTGAGGCTACAGTGACATTACTGTCCTAACTGTTCCCACCTCAAGATCTAGGAGAACAGTAACTGTGAATGAAGTATGATGTGAAGTGTGAAAAACACCGTGGCTTTTATGCTATGGTGTGGTAAAGGGTTCTACGGGCTCACCATAGCCCGTGCTACTTGAAACTTTTGTTCCGAGAGGCTGAATCTAAAACAACAACAACAACAATAACGGTGTTTCAGTTACCCACAATCACATGTTTGTATCGCTGTTTGTGCGACGACTCTTCTGCACATTCCACCATTTTGTCTGTTAAATCTTAAAGCACCGAGTAAGGCAAATTGTTAACAAGATATATTTGATAATACTGAACATACGTGTAAATGACTACCTTAGGTTACAAAGATTCCCATAACAAACACACAGCCGCTTCAACACTGGCTCCAACTCATCTTTAACTAATAATTACTCAACTCTTCCTAATATCATAATTGCTTAAATCATCGTAAACACACAACACGTTCCTCACGATCCAGTGAAGAACATTTGATTACACAAAGAACAAGTAACATGTGAAAAAGCTAACTTAATACTACCCCAGAACATGTTTTTTTTGTATTACCCCAAGATATGCCTTAGTAGTTAATGAGTAGAAAAGCACCAGATCTTAATGATGAGTTATTGTTTACAAGACGTTGTGGTAGTGGTCTCTCACAGCCGTGAGCGTGACTCCTTCACACTCAGCACTAAATTAATATTAGCCACAAATGTTAAAGAAAATACCCGAAGTAAGTGTTTTACTATGAACTAACATTCAATATGCATAACAAGAGCTTAACTAACAACAGCCGCTACTGTAAGTAAACTAGCGTGAATGTAACTTGTGGGTATACTGTACAGAGAGAAGTTTACACGTATCGCCAGCATTGGTATACTGCGGGTGATCAGTTGAGGCGTTCTTTTTTCATTTCGGTTCTTCATTAGGCACCCGATACCCATCCTTGTGCGTTCTGGTGGAAAGGGTTACAGAGGCACATAATCAGTTCAGGAAGTGAACTCCGAGGCGTTCTCGAATGCGCAATCTTGCCACGTTTTACTGAGCAACTCGTCCTCTCGCTAATCATCGCGTTTTTTCACGGATTCGAATAATCCGTTTAAGAACGGGACGTATATGCTTGCAGACTAGGCATCAGCCTCGATTAGTTCGTTGCTTGGGTCTTTTGGGCTCGTACCCTTCTGCTTAGGGAAAACATTTGCTGTTGTACGTGTCAAAATAAAAACCCTTGCCGTGTAGCACGGGTTTTGGGATAAAAAACCCAAATAGGTGTAGCCTCTTGTTCATGATTTAACAACCATCTAATTTGATTTTTTTTTTACCAAACATTAAGCGTTACGAACCAAGACTAATCCACTTGACCTATCGAAGACGATGACCAGTAGTGAGAGGAAACGTACAAATTGGATCGTTTTTAATTTCAATAAAGCCTCTTAATTTGGAGGCTGTTGTCAGTGGCGTGGATTCTGAGGTTGGCGCCCCCCGTGGCTGCCTGTCTCACACGCATAAGAAACTTAAATGTATATGAAATAAAGTACAGTGTATCTGGATCACCTTCTGACACTTGTCCTACGTCTGCAGCATGGTACTTCTTCGAGGAAGTACCAAGCTGTGGTACTTTCTCTCAGATGTACCAAGTTGATTTTTTGTTTATCAATTTTTTTGGATGATTGAGACCTTTTATTTGAATCATTTTTATTCGTATCTGTATTATTAATGTTTATTGGCTTTATAATTAATAACTTCCATTTCTTTGGTAACAGAACATGAGGCAACGTAACGAACGGCTCCGGGTGCAGTATCCTTCACACTGTTATAGGTAATGTGAATTTAGGCTCTTTATATTATATAATGATCCCTGGAAACACAAACCGAAACTGTCTCTTTTCCGCTTGTTACAACTTGTAATAAAGTTGTTACATCTTGGCTTAACGTGTTTATGACGTATTAGAACGTTGTTACAACTTGCTATATTGGTTCTTATAACTGGTTAGGTGTTAAAACTTGTTCGAACGTTGTACTAACGTCGTAGTTTCGGTGTGTGTTTGGCGGGATATAATCATCAAAATGGTTTGGTAACTCGAATACCAATCAGAAGACGGCGAGTTTCCAATTGATATTACAATCATAGCTTTTAGATTGATCTTTCTGATAGAACTTCCAGGATTGATTATTATTATTATTATTATTATTATTATTATTATATAACTTTGGTGTGTTGGCAGACGCTTTTACATAAAAGTTGCTCAGCATTGTGCAGAATTATTAACTACAGTTTTCACAACCTAGTACATATATACTGCACTTTAGACAAATTAGAGGCGAGATGCCATCTGAAGTATATGCATGATGAGGATAATGTTTTTTTTTCGTAAAGACTGCAAGACCTCTTAGTTTGACTAAGAAAACAATCTTTGAGATTGCGAGAATAACTTTTGGACAAATTACTAAATTAGAAGTCTTGGATTTAAGACTAAAACGATTACAGACGATTTAAAGCTTGAGTTTTAATCCATAACGGGAGAAGAACGCCTCTTACTAGAACGCCTGAACCTTTATTTCACACTCGCATGGTAGGTTATTCATACTGACGACTCTCTACTGTAATATTGGTATGTTTAGGTCTTTTTTTTCTGTTATAACTGACGAGTACAACGGCCGAATTCCTTAAACATACATAAAAGTTACATTAACATTTCTTCGGTCTTTTTTTATTCAGAACAGATAATGTTGCATTTGTGAGCACCATAAGAGACTGATAACCTGTGTGTAAGTTTTTGATGGCACCTTCATATATGTGTGTTTGTGTGTGTACTCACCTAATTGTGCTTGCGGGGGTTGAGCTCTGGCTCTTTGGTCCCGCCTCTCAACCGTCAATCAACAGGTGTACAGGTTCCTGAGCCTATTGGGCTCTGTCATATCTTCACTTGAAACTGTATGGAGTCAGCCTCCACCACATCACTGCCTAACGATGATGTGTGTGTGTGTGTGTGTGTTTGTCGGGGGGGGGGTGTTGTCTGGTAAAATTGGGTTTGAGTACCACCCAACTTCTCCACTCTGTTTGGGCTCAGGTTCTTGGGTACATCAGTACAATTAAGCTAATTTATTCGCTCGCTAATTTCATGTAATAATATTATTTAATCAGAGAGTATCTTATCTAAACATTTAAAGGGAAAATACTGCCAAATACCTTTTACGTAACATCTGAACAAATAAGTTATGTTGGGATTCAACTCGCAAGTTTCACTGCAGTAACATATTACCATTCTTTCTTACAAAAGTCTTAATTAATGTTATATGGAAAAGCACGCAACAAGGCTATTTGATATCAACAAGTTACCATAACATAAATCAACAATAATTGTAATAAACAGCGCTGGCTTAAACTATTCTTGAGCGTAATCGTAAAATTACTTACACCTCTATTTAGAAAAAAAGTTTGTCATGAGATTAGTCTCGAGAAATGTGGCTTTCGTGAACACTAATGATATGCCTGTGGTCTCAAACTGGGCCCCTTGAGAGTCTGTGGGTCACCATCCACAGCGTGCACTCAAGTCTGTGGGTCACCATCCACTCTTCTCTAGTGTGCTCACTTGAGCTCCTAATTAGGTTGTTTTCAATTTAGGGGTCACTCCGGCGGGTCTAAATTGCGTAGATGCTAATTTGGACGTTTCTAATGTGGGGGGGGGGGTCTTTCCTAATTTAATGTATTTTACCGATCGCTAATTAGGCTCTCTGTTATTCCCTGACGTTTATTATAACTGGGCCAGTGACAGCCTTCTATATATCTTCGGTACACTGGAACTCTCTAAAGTGGACCACTGTCGTTCTGTGATTCTTCGGCAGTGTCTGATCGGTCTACTCTCTGGCTGCTTTATGTTTAATTCAGAAAATTGTCATTCTTTTAGCAGAATTGTAGGACAGATTAACTACGTATGTCGCATTGTTTCTGTGGAAACATTACCCCGGAGACTCAGCTCATCCGAGCAACTGCACCGTGGCGTGCTAAGCTCACTAATCTCTTCAGCTTTATAAACGTTTTTCATTATTCCCGCGAAACAAAAACAACTGGTCAGCAAAGTGTTTCTCGGGTTGTTGTGTCTGGCATCTCGCCAGCCTTGTTACTCTGCGTAATCCTATAGGGTAAGTCTCAGGTGTTTGTTGGTTTTTAAGACATTTCCGAGGAGTGACATATTGAGATTCATTGTCGGTCTACTAGAATGACCGATGATAGTTATTGGCTAAAAGGTAATTATGTATTATAATATACAACACTTACGAATAACAAATAAGTGAGATAAAAAATAACGCAAGCCAAGATTATGCAAAATCTTTGGATTTTATTCCAAATTTGATCTGTTATCACTGAATGTAGCTCTTCGTACAGTCAAATTGATCTGCACTAACTGTTTCTCTAAGTACAAATGGGATCAACACATTCCATGCAAGGTTTATTCACACTAGGGAGAGACCTCAGGCAACTATGTGTTGACACACTCGGCTTCTCTCCAGTGTTTCCTCAACATAAACACACAACACAAACTTTAATCCTGGTTCCATAAATCACAGTTTTGACAATTTTCTTTGGACCACTAATGCTGGATTAGCTTCGTAAAAGATGACCGTTCTGTCAAGCTTTTTTCGTTTTTTGTCAGATATTATCACGAGAGCACAGCTGTAAAGACAGCTGTGTCACAATTTAGCAACTTGTAAACACAACACAGCTGCGCTACAATTTAGCAACTTGTAAACACAACACAGCTGTGTCACAATTTAGCAACTTGTAAACACAACACAGCTGCGCTACAATTTAGCAACTTGTAAACACAACACAGCTGCGCTACAATTTAGCAACTTGTAAACACAACACAGCTGCGCTACAATTTAGCAACTTGTAAACACAACACAGCTGCGCTACAATTTAGCAACTTGTAAACACAACACAGCTGCGCTACAATTTAGCAACTTGTAAACATGTGTAGTGGCAAGCTATGTTTCTTTCTTGACTGTGATGGTGGGCGTCTGGATGTTGCCGCCGTGGACTTCCGCTACTTCCACCTCTTTGCCTTCCTGTAGGGCGCCCTCCTCTCCTTGAGTGGCAGCCGCCATGATGTGACCTAAGGAATCTTTCAGCTTCTCGCTCGCGTGACGGAAGGTGTCTGACAGCTTCTCCTGTCAGAGAAATATTAAAACATTTAGATACATCTTCATCTGTCTTGCTACCCCCTAAACTATATGAAGGGGGAGTATTGTGTCAAAAAAAAAATCTAGCTACGTGATGCTAAAAATTCGAATCATACAGGATGGTTAGTCATACAGAGGCATGTGAATCAGTAGTCTGAACTGGTAAACTTTGCGTGCATTATGAGGATATCATCATGAATACAAGACTGAATAAGATAGCAGTGATACTAAACTTATCAGAGAAAACCAAGGTTGTGACAGAAAACGGGGTTTTCGCGACAGTTGGAGGGACTTTCGTGTACGTAATGAAACTGGATGCCAGCTGGCTCTACACCACCCAACCTGGATGCCAGCTGGCTCCACACCACCCACCCTGGATGCCAGCTGGCTCCACACCACCCACCCTGGATGCCAGTTGGCTCCACACCATCCAACCTGGACGCCAGTTGGCTCCACACCATCCAACCTGGACGCCAGCTGGCTCCACACCACCCAACCTGGATGCCAGCTGGCGCCACACCACCCACCCTGGATGCCAGTTGGCTCCACACCATCCAACCTGGATGCCAGCTGGCTCCACACCACCCACCCTGGATGCCAGCTGGCTCCACACCACCCAACCTGGACGCCAGCTGGCTCCACACCACCCAACCTGGACGCCAGCTGGATCCACACCACCCAACCTGGATGCCAGCTGGCTCCACACCACCCAACCTGGACGCCAGCTGGCTCCACACCACCCACCTGGATGCCAGCTGGCTCCACACCACCCAACCTGGATGCCAGCTGGCTCCACACCACCCACTCTGGACGCCAGCTGGCTCCACACCACCCAACCTGGACGCCAGCTGGCTCCACACCACCCAACCTGGACGCCAGCTGGCTCCACACCACCCAACCTGGACGCCAGCTGGCTCCACACCACCCACCTGGATGCCAGCTGGCTCCACACCACCCACCTGGATGCCAGCTGGCTCCACACCACCCAACCTGGACGCCAGCTGGCTCCACACCACCCACCTGGACGCCAGCTGGCTCCACACCACATACCTGGATGATGTTGATGCACATAGCGGTGAGAGCGAGCCCGAACACCAGGTAGACAGTCGTCATCATCATGAAGGCTGGATGCTGTGAAGGAAGAACATCCCAAAGGTCATTATCATCATCACAGGTCATCATAATCATCCCAAATGTATCATCATCATCATCATCATCATCATCAAGGGGGTTATTATAATTATCCAAGGGGCATTTTCATTATCAGGGGGTCATTATAACCATCTCAGGAATCATTATACTAATTCCAGGGGGTATTATCATAATCAGGGAGTCATTATGATCCAAAGGGTCATTATAATCATTCGAGAGGTCATTATCATCATTAGGGAGTCATTGTAATCATCCTAGGGGTCATTTTCATAATCCCATGGTCCACCTTAATCATCTTTGGGAAGTATTTGTTTATTTAATGCTTCTTGATGAACGTTTCTTGTTTATTGAACGTTTTTTATGAACTTTTCTTATTAAACGTTTGGTAATGTTTTTGTTCATTATTCTTGCTGGACGTCTCTAGTTTATGTAACGTTCCTTGCTAAACTTTTCTCAGTGAACGTTTGTTGTTTATTGAACGTTTTTAAGTGATAGTTTCTTGTTTATTAAAGATATTTTGTGATTTTTTTTTGTACATGAAACCTTGCTATGTGAACGTTTCTAGTTTATAAAACGATTCATGATAAACTTTCCCTTTTTATTACACTTTTTTAGTAAACGTTCCTTGTTTATTAAACGTTCGTCTTTTAGTGTCTTTTTTAACTTTTATTGCGAACGTTTCTTGGTTATTTAAGGTATCGTGATGAACGTTTCATGTTTTATGTAAGTTTCTTGTTTTTGAATGATAGTTTGTGATAGTTTCTTGTATGTTAAACGTTTCTGGGTGAGTGGGTCTTGTTTGTTTGTTTCTTTGTAAACGTTTCTTGCTTTTGTGTTTCTTTGAGAACGTTTATTGGTTAAATGTTTCTTTGTAAACGTTTCTTTTTTTGTTTCATTGAAAACTTTTATTGGTTAAATGTTTCTTTGTAAACGTTTCTTTTTTTGTTTCATTGAAAACTTTTATTGGTTATATGTTTCTTTGTAAACGTTTCTCGTTTTTTTAACTTTTCTTGGAAAAAGGTTTCTTGTTTTTTAAACGTAATTTTGTTTTAATTAATTTAATTAGTTTAATGAATTGTTATGTTAGCAGTAAATACCTCTCTGATTGCTTCATGGTAAACACTTTGTTTACTGGCGTTTGGGATTTTGCTGAAACTTAATTGATTTTCTTGACACACCTGCGACTACAGACTGTTGACCCACTCCCTGACCTGTGACTACAGAGTGATCACTACTCCCTGACCTGTGACTATAGATTGATCACTACTCCCTGACCTGTGGCTATAGATTGATCACCACTCCCTGACATGTGACTATAGATTGATCACTACTCCCTGACCTGTGACTATAGATTGATCACCACTCCCTGACCAGTGACTATAGATTGATCACTACTCCCTGACCTGTGACTATAGATTGATCACCACTCCCTGACATGTGACTACAGAGTGATCACCACTCCCTGACCAGTGACTATAGATTGATCACTACTCCCTGACCTGTGACTACAGAGGGATCACCACAGAGAGAGAGAGAGAGAGAGAGAGAGAGAGAGAGAGAGAGAGAGAGAGAGAGAGAGAGAGAGAGAGAGAGAGACTGAAAACTTATTAGAGTGAGCTTGAGAGCCTGAAAGCCTTAAGACCCTTCACTCTGTCCCTCGAGCTAGAGTGACAGAGTGAAGGCTGAAGATGTAGACACAGCGAACACGACAGCAGCTGAAGCGTGAAGCCCATGCATTATGCACACAACAACAGCCAGGATGAACCTCTGTCAGTAGCACTGCTACAGAGTTTTCCTGCAGAGCCACATCCAGCTCTAATAAGAGAGCGAAACAGTGAGGTTAAGAGATAAAAAGTGAGCCGGATAGCGAGATAGAACGTGAGCCGGATAGCGAGATGGAATGTGAGCCGGATAGCGGGATAGAACGTGAGCCGGATAGCGAGATAGAACGTGAGCCGGATAGCGGGATAGAACGTGAGCCGGATAGCGAGATAGAACGTGAGCCGGATAGCGGGATAGAATGTGAGCCGGATAGCGAGATAGAACGTGAGCCGGATATCAAGATAGAAAGTGAGCCGGATAGCGAGATAGAACGTGAGCCTGATATCAAGATAGAAAGTGAGCCGGATAGCGAGATGGAAAGTGAGCCGGATAGCGAGATAGAAAGTGAGCCGGATAGCGAGACAGAAAGTGAGCCGGATAGCGAGACAGAACGCCACTGAGCAAATAACTCAAAGAACAAGCTAAATATCTAGAATCCATAGCTTTAGAAAGCTTCATATAGAAACCGAACCTACAACTAACTTTTATTATATTTCCTTGTATGGTTTCTACTACATCTTCACGCAGAAGGGTTTCTAGAGATCAGCTAGAACATACGCAACTAGAAGAAGCTAGAACATTAACTAGAGCGCATGCGGCTCAGTGAGGTATATGACGAGAAAGCAAACTAGAGAATGAACTACTTACTAGAGAACGGGTTAAGGAGCTGTGAGGGGACTCCAGCACAAGCTTAAGACATATAAGCAAACGCGACAGCAAATCAGAAGTTTCAAATGCAAATTAGGGAGCTAGAGACCAACTAGAGAACTACAGAATGAACAAGTGAACTAGAGAACTACAGAATGAACAAGTGAACTAGAGAACTACAGAATGAACAAGTGAACTAGAGAACTACAGAATGAACAAGTGAACTAGAGACCAACTAGAGAACTACAGAATGAACAAGTGAACTAGAGAACTACAGAATGAACAAGTGAACTAGAGACCAACTAGAGAACTACAGAATGAACAAGTGAACTAGAGACCAACTAGAGAACTACAGAATGAACAAGTGAGCTAGAGACCAACTAGAGAACTATAGAATGAACAAGTGAACTAGAGACCAACTAGAGAACTATAGAATGAACAAGTGAACTAGAGACCAACTAGAGAACTATAGAATGAACAAGTGAACTAGAGACCAACTATCAAAATTATGCTAATTATTTTTATCGAAATTTTTATGAAAATTATACAAATTATTCAGGGGGGGGGGAGGGATAGGTTATACAGGTGGGGTAGAGAAGGTGGATGGTACGGTGCCCACTGTGGATGGTACGGTGCCCAGTGTGGATGGTACAGTGCCCAGTGTGGATGGTACGGTGCCCAGTGTGGATGGTACGGTGCCCACTGTGGATGGTACGGTGCCCAGTGTGGATGGTACAGTGCCCAGTGTGGATGGTACGGTGCCTAGTGTGGATGGTACGGTGCCCAGTGTGGATGGTACGGTGCCCAGTGTGGATGGTACGGTGCCCAGTGTGGATGGTACGGTGCCCAGTGTGGATGGTACGGTGCCCAGTGTGGATGGTACGGTGCCCAGTGTGGATGGTACGGTGCCCAGTGTGGATGGTACGGTGCCCAGTGTGGATGGTACGGTGCCCAGTGTGGATGGTACGGTGCCCAGTGTGGATGGTACGGTGCCCCAGTGTGGACGTAATGGCACTCATATCAACCCAGACTGACCCTTACACCACCCCTTCATAAGAGTGCCAAACAAGCGGGATATATAGAGAAGGAAGCAACGCTAGCACTGTTTTAGGGGTAGGTAGGCCTACCTACCTACCTATCTCCCCTTTAGGCTCGCTAGGCCTCCCCAGCCGTCGTTTTTGGGGGGGGGGGAGGTGGGAGTGAATATTGCGTGCTCGAAATTGTGGAAAAATAAGATAGACTCGAGATAAAGTAAGCGCATTCTAAGTAGGCTCGAGTTAAAGTAAGCGCATTCTAAGTAGGCTCGAGTTAAAGTAAGCGCATTCTAAGTAAGTAATCAAGCAGGTTGCATAGAAAGATACCTTAGAGTCGTCGTCGACCTGTCGTGTTCGAAGGGGTGTTCCCAGCAAGCAATGAATAAATCGAACAAGTGAGCAACAAATCAATCAAACATCACTCAATTATGTCAGTAACACGTTATGTAAATCGAAGACAATCAGATAAGGTACCAAATTAAAAAGAAAAAAAAGCCAGGAAACAGCGGATTATTTATAATCAGTTGTAATATATACGTAGGTCTATGCACAACATTACAAATCAAGCAATCAAATCTTCCAAAAATTACTCTGGTAGGTTAAACAAAACACACAAGCCCAGAAGCTAAATCAAACACATACATTACACAAACAAATTTATTAAAAAAAAGTAATTGAATAAAAAATATAAAGTAATGAAAAAAGAACCCAATTAGAATAACGAAAAATGAAGATAAAGAATCACATTACAGACAAAATAAATTTAGTTAACAGTAGGACAATTAATTAAATAGACAAGTAGGAAATTATGGCGACTGGGAAATATTCGCGCAAAAAGTCGACCCCAGGATCGAATCTCCTTGACCAAATTGAGTCGACACGATGAATCAGAGGCTCTTGGTTCGAATCCCCGCCGAATTAATGAGTTAATGAATAAAATAATCCCCCTTTAGCCATCATTTTTACTACAGCCTGTGGCAGGATGTTCAATAAAATAAAAAATTTCTCCATGAAATTCACTCAAGATGAATGGTGGTTTAGTTCAATTAAATTCACCCAAGATCAATGAAATATAACTTTGTTCAATGAAATATGGCGATCATCTGGTCACGTGGTAGTGCAACCAAGTGTTGCCCACTCGTGCTCACCTATTTACCCTATTTTTCTGCAATATTGCATGTATCTGAAATACTAGATTTTCTGCAATATTGCATTTTCAATTATTTGTGCATAAAAATATGCTGGGTTAGCAATCTTCAGTAGATTGAAATGTTATATAAAAGTATTTTATGGAGCGTAATTGATAAATATAAATGACAAACTAAATATGGAATAAATGAGAAAAACAAATTATATATAACAAATTAGAAACTGCGAACTGTAAATAACTCATTTATAACTTGCATATCAATGGCTCAGAAAAAAGAGGAACAATAGCCAAATGCTAATGACCATCAATTAGCATTTTTTGGATAAGTGAAAAATAATAATATTAGTTAACAACGACAGTTATTTAAAGACGACTTCATTGGTCCTTTCCTGCGTCTCATTTGCCTTAAACATTAACGAGGTCTCAACTCACACCATGAGGATTTAAGAAAATATCATTCTGTAAATAAATAATCCAAGGGCCAGGTCCGTATAAGGTCTGTACTTAGGCAGACAAAGTACTGGAGTATCACTTCTATGAACACATAATCTTACCTGAGGAACGTAATCGCCAAACCCAATGGTCGTCATGGAGATGAAGATGAAGTAGAACGCCTCAAAGTATGTCCAAGACTCCCACCTGGAGGAAAAAAAAGGTGTTTGCTTTTTAACCAAAGCTATATGATTTGGGGATGAATCGGTGTTTAGAATGGCCTCAGGAGAGAGGGCAGAGTGCCGCACTATTTGGGAGAAGGGGGGGGGGTGTAGGCAGACAATATATACAAACCCACAGACACTAAACAACACCTTAACACGTTGATCAGACCACACACTAGAAGATGAAGGGACGACGACGTTTCGGTCCGTCCTGGACCATTCTCAAGTCGATTGTCATGGTGACAATCGACTTGGGAATGGTCCAGGACGGACCGAAACGTCTTCGTCCCTTCACCGTCTAGTGTGTGGTCTGGTAAACATACTTCAGCCACGTTATTGTGACTCATCGCCTGTACACCTTAACACTACGGAAAGGAAGATATTTATCGTAAACAATCAAAAATCAAACAGTGTATGTAACAAATGGAAAAGGAGAGAGAGCACAGTAGACAAGCAGGATTGGAAACAGCAGGAGGCAAACAGTTTTGCGAAATAACAGAAGGTATACCCAGTTACACCATGAAAATCAAACAATTCAATCAAGCACTAAACATAAACAAAAGAAGACAAACAATAACCACATGAGGGGCAAGTAGTATAAACAAAGCTAAACAATGTTCTGGTAGTTTAAACAACCAACATATACAAGCAACATTCACAGACAACAGAAGAAAACAAATGTAAACAGAGGGAAAGAATATATGTAGAGAGAAATCATGCATTATACACACACACATCAAAACAAACAACATTTACTGGCAACAGAATTGCAAATTGCAAGAAACTTACAGAAAACGTAAACGAAGGGACACACACATACAACATAACTGAACTAAACATACACATAAAGCAAACGGAACAGTATACACAAATGAGAGAGAGAGAGAGAGAGAGAGAGAGTATACGCACATAGTGTAGATGACGCAGCCGATGACCATGTAGGCCAGGAGGATGAGGAGGGCGAGAGAGATGGGAAGATTGAAGTTGTCGTCTATGACAGCTTCTTCCTCAGACTCCGGTGTGGCGTCCTCTACCGCCACGTCCTCCTTCCTCCTGCACAGCGAACCGCACCACACCCGCGCCTTCCTCATCCACGCCTGCAGCGGGAGAAGCCCCGTGGATGAAAGGAAGAGAAGGAGAAGAGGATGGGAGGGGTAGAGGACAGGAGAGAGGACGCGACATGGGGAGGGAAGTATTCATGATGGGCGGTCATCTAGGAGATATGAGCACTCGTAGTAGAAACTATCACACTGAAGAGTTACTGTTTCATCCGTTATTACATCTTTACTAAGTGTCTTTTGCAACGTAAACTTGTTGACCAGACCACACACTAGAAAGTGAAGAGACGATGACGTTTCGGTCCGTCCTGGACCATTCACCGAATCGACTTGAGAATGGTTCAGGACGGACCGAAACGTCGTCGTCCCTTCACTTTCTAGTGTGTGGTTTGGTCAACATATTTCAGCCACGTTATTGTGACTCCTCGTCTGCAACATATCATCTTGTTTCATTACCGGAAGACGGTCACTCACCTCACGCAGTCCACAGCGCCACGGCTCCTTCTGTAACTTGTCACAAATGTACAAGAATGATTTTATGTATGTTGACCAGACCACACACTAGAAGATGAAGGGACGACGATGTTTCGGTCCGTCCTGGACCATTCTCAAGTCGATTTTATGTATGTTTTTCTTATCTGCTTCCTGATACCGCTGATAATATTGTTTTCAGTTTGGTCATAGACCCTGGGATTTATCTATATCCTGAACCCAATTTTGTTTAGTCCTTACACAAACTGTCTATTTCTGTCTTTCTCTGTGTCTCTGTCTCTATATTTTTCTTTCTTCTACATCACCAATTAGAGGAAGGAATGTAAGTTTCCATTCCTGTGTTTCCCAGGCTGATTGTTGTCCCTAATTACTGCTATATATACAAAGGCAAATGGAACATAAGAGTTCCTTAAATCGTTTCAACTTACATGAGACTCTAGTCTAAGAAACTTTGTTTGTAAATTGAACGTCTCCCAGTCCACCTCCATCCTTCTCTTTTCTCCGTGACTACACCCTTCTCATTTCCTCTTACTGAATAATAACATTTACTTGAGATAACTAACTAAGACATCGCCACTCAATTGTATAACATTCGTCAATTCCTGACAGTACTTTGGACGTCTTGAGATCACTGTAAATACCAGAGTCACGCGAGTACAAGACCAGTGAGGCAGAGGAACCAGCTTTGCCCTATACAGACTATAGAGAAAAGAACCGTTGGCAGATCCGACGGTCTAATTCTGTCCCCAGGCGTAAAAGGACGCCCCACATGTGCCTTCTTTGGCTGCCTTGGTGGTGAAGTTACATCCTCTTATTACCCTGCTGCCGCTGATTGGACCTTTGGCCCGGCTTCGTGATTAAATTTTTACCCTGAAACCTTGTTTTTTTTTAATTCCAGGTGTATGAGGATTTTTTTTTCCCCAGGTGAGCCTCCGCATCTTAGCCTCGTTGTTCGAGCACATAACGGTGTCCTTACTAGGAATAGAACTTGCGTCCGGAGGGATATTTTGAATGGCTGTTACAGCTCAGCTGGTGAGAGCTGTTATATGGATGTTAATAAACAAATCCACAAGGGCCGTGACGAGGATTCGAACCTACGTCCGAGAGCATCCCAGACACTGCCTTAATCGACTGAGCTAATAGACTATTTGTTCATTTGATGCATCACGCTATTGTGATTTCTGGGTGTAATGGATGTTAATAACTTTTGTATAGACTTTACAGTACGTATGTTGCAAGCTTTTGTACAACTGTTAGTATGACTTGCATCTTGTTTAGTGGAAGTTTTTATGTGACTTACAATTGTCACTTTATATATGGCTAGTACAATATATTATACAAGTTTGTATGTCGTGATCATGTCTTCTCTTATCATTCTCTTTTTCCAGCTTGTGAGGTGTTGTTTCCTGAGAGTCTCTCTTCATGGATCAGTCTTGTAGTAAATGCCTAATATTGCTTGTTCATTCTTGTGGAGGTAGTCCACACGGGGCTTCATAATCTAGTACTGGTGTAACGTAGGTTGTGTTAATTGGCCTGATAGCTTCCTTATCCAGATGTCTGAGTTCTACAGTAATGGTCGCCAGGCTCTTATGTGTCAGTGATATATATGTCTATACAAATAATATATTTGTATAAATATGTATATGTATATTTGTATACATATTTCTCTTAATATGTCTATTTGTGATTCAAATATTTTCCCTTTCTTCCTCCGACCGTCTCTCTTAGGTTGACCAGCTCCATCTGTAACATTCTGCACTTCTCTTATGTCAGAAATTAAATGAATTGAAACATATGTGGTATACAAAGTTCTGAATGATTCCTTACACAAGTTTCTAAAGGCCGTTCTTATGTTGGCCAACCTGGCATATACCGCTGAGGTTATCCTCTTGATGTGGGCTTCGAGGGACAGGTCTGGCGTGATATCAACCCCCCTGGTCATTCTCTCTCTCTCTCTCTCTCTCTCTCTCTCTCTCTCTCTCTCTCTCTCTCTGATTCTAGAGGTATTTCATCTATCAAATTCCTGAGCCTACTGGGCTCTATCGTATCTACATTTAAAACTGTGTATGAATTCAGCCTCCACCACATCACTGCCTAATGCATTCCATCCGTTAACTACTCTGACACTGAAAAAGTTCCTTCTAATGTCCCTGTGGCTCATGTGGGTACTCAGTTTCCACCTGTGTCCCCTTGTTCGCGTCCCGACAGTGTTGAATAGTTTATCCTTGTTTACCCGGTCGATTCCCCTGAGGATTTTGTAGGTTGTGATCATGTCTCTCCTTACTCTTCTGTCTTCCAGTGTCGTAAGGTGCATTTCCCGCAGCCTTTCCTCGTAACTCATGCCTCTTAGTTCTGGGACTAGTCTAGTGGCATACCGTTGGACTTTTTCCAGCTTCGTGTGTGTGTTTGTGTGTGTGTGTGTGTGTGTGTGTGTGTGTGTGTGTGTGTGTGTGTGTGTGTGTGTGTATACGTGCTCACCTAGTACTCACCTACTTGTGCTTGCGGGGGGTTCAGCTTCGGCTCTTTGGTGTGTGTGTGTAATTACTGTAATAATTAAGCGAAATTACGTAGGTGTAGTTACAGGATGAGAGCTACGCTTGTGGTGTCCAGTCTTCCCAGTACTCTTTGTCACATAAGCCTTATACGTGTGTGTGTGTGTGTGTGTGTGTGTGTGTGTGTGTGTGTGTGTGTGTGTGTGTGTGTGTGTGTGTGTGTGCGCGTGTGCGCACGCGGGCGCGAGAGAGAACGATACGATGCAATATGCCATAGATATGCTGAAGAAAAGTAGGCCACTAATCTGTACATTAGACTACCAACTGGTGGAAAGCCAGAGTCCAAGAGCTAAGACCTGCAGGCACAAACAGCATAAACACACATACGAACAACTTACCGAACAACAGCATGGGCGAGGCTCTTCCTGTTCCTCCTGTTCCTCCTCTTCCTTACCACCGCTACCATTCTGTTCCTGCTTCCTTTTCTCCTCCGACAAGAAAGGTTCCCTCTCTCTCACCTGACTCAGCTGGTCGACCTCTCCGTCCTGCTTGTCGAAGTCGGTGGAGATCGACTCCGGCACCGCCAAGGGAGGCTTGGGCGTCGGGCTGACTCGCTGTTGCTGCTGCTGCCGTGGGCGTACCGTGGGCGTGCCGTGGGGAACATTGTTAGTTTTACATGACAATAGTGTGCTCAGAGAAGGAGGAAGATAGAGACGTGTGCTCGGAGGAGGAGGGTATAGGCAGAGAGCTCAGAGGAGGAGGAGGAGGAGTAGGATAGAGTCATTGTCCTCGGAGGAGGAGGAAGATAGAGGCAGTGTGCTCGGACGAGGTGGAGAAGAAGCCCACATCAAAAAGTGGGTAAGAAGGAATTACGCTCACAGGCGAGGACGAGCAAGGTTTTACAAGATGTCGGATATAATTAAATGAGAAACAAGTTATGTCTGCAAGAGGTGTTCGGAGGGTGTCTGAAGGCAAGAAAGAGACGGGAAGATGTTTTAAGTCACAGATGTTAGAGACGTTAGCAGATGTTAGAGACGTTGTCTGACACCCCTGGTGTTAGACAAGCTACTTCTACTAGTCAGTTCTCCAGGAAACAACACACATAGCGTTAATAAACCTACGACAACCAATCAAGAAACCGGTTTAGGTGATCTAATTACAAAGAAAACAGGGGAAAGAAGAAAGAGGAGGCAGGGAGTATCGAATTGCAAGTATTTAAAACCATCTTGCAAGTACTGACTGCAAGGGCCGTTCACTAGTGATGAGGATGTTGATATTACACACGAGTTTGAAGTTTTGATTGTGAGTTGAGGTTAATGTCTGAAATACTAACAGTTACTGAATAAGTTAGCTGTTATTGTTTGGCAAGAAAAATACAAATTGCAAGCTGTTATTAATCCATAACAAACGCCAAAAGCCACTTACGTTGTCGTAAAGTTGCGAGCGGTGCTCCCTACGACCATCCACACACTCAACACTCACTTACATTGCAGCTTAAGTACACTCTCATATTGCAAATAAGTACCTTCCCTTCAGCCAGTGCCTGAAGCAGGGATCCACGAACCTACACACAACAGAGGGCAGGGCGGTGACGGGAGGAGTGGGGTGTAAGACTGATATAATGAACTAATTTGAAAAGTATTTTGGAAGATTCATTCAAAAGGGACGTCACACTGTCAACGCACAAGGGCCGGTTACAAGGGGGGTACGATCCACTTACAAGGAATAGTCACAGGATCCACTAACAGGGAACTTCTTCACACTAACAAATGACGTTGTCACACTAGCTAGGGGACGTCCTCACCCTAAAGGGGGCATGCTCACCCCTCACCAGAGACGTCCTCACCCTAAAGAGGACGTGCTTACCCCTCACCAGAGATATCACACGTGCCACTGACAAGAACTTCCTCACACTAGCAAGTGAGAGTCACACAACACACAATGTACATCTTCTCGCTCTCTCTTCAATCAAGAGACTTAAGACAACCAACTCACTTTGACAGACTGCACAGCGCGCGACTTCCTGACTCTCCGGCAGGTGGAAGTGCGGTAGAGCCTCCGGACGAAGACGAACAATGACTTGAGGAGCCGGGTGAAGAGCTTGCCGAAGTCGGCCATTAAGATGAGGAAGATAGGAATGCCGAGGATAGCGTAGACGATGGTAAGTGCTCGGCCAGCATTGGTCCGGGGGAAGATGTGGCCATAACCTGCGGAAGACACACACGAAGAAGGTTAAAACGACTGAGACTTAGTACAAGACTTAGTTTTTTTTCCGTCGAGGAAAAAATGACTTAGTACATGGTTATGGGAAGATCGGAAACTGATGCAAGCTGGACCCTTTTGGGGGGAAGATGAGAGCGTATCCTCTTCGAGGGTAGAGGGCGTTGAGGACTGGATTAAACTATTTTAAATCGAACTGTAAGCAACAGGGATGACTGAAAGAACAACAGTACAATGTTGGTCTTGTTTCTTGTTCTTCAATTCGCTGGAGAATTGGAGAAGACATTGATACAGACCGCACGTTTGAAGGTTACAGGGAAGCCAAGAGTAACTAACCCGAAAATTGCAAGACCGCGACATCCATTGATGTGGATGAGTGCCACTCACCCACATACGATGTGGGCGAGTGCCAGTCACCCACATACGATGTGGGCGAGTGCCACTCACCCACATACGATGTGGGCGAGTGCCAGTCACCCACATACGATGTGGGCGAGTGCCACTCACCCACATACGATGTGGGTGAGTGCCAGTCACCCACATACGATGTGGGCGAGTGCCACTCACCCACATACGATGTGGGCGAGTGCCACTCACCCACATACGATGTGGGTGAGTGCCAGTCACCCACATACGATGTGCGAGAGCGCTCGTAGTCGGCGCCTAAGAGCTGGCGCGTCTCCAGAGAGCACATGACCTGTGCTGAAGACACGTGTCGACATACTCACCACAGCCATACGACAATACACGCGTCCTGGCGAAGACCACAACGAGTCCACAGCTGGAGGGCGCTGGTGCTCTGCCACACCACCTCTAGTCACCCCCTTCTTCTTCTATATAATATAGGCATAAAAACACACGTATATAGTACTCACCTTGCGGTGATTAGTACTCACCTTGCAGTGATTAGTACTCGCCTTGAGGTCGTTAGTACTTGTCTTGACGTAGTTAGAACTCATCTAAAGGTAGTATCACTAAGTACTATTCTGCTGCCCCTCGCTGACTCAGTAACAGTACCTAAACACCTGTCACCAGGGGCTCGAGGACAACACCTGTCACCAGGGGCTCGAGGACAACACCTGTCACCAGGGGCTCGAGGACAACACCTGTCACCAGGGGCTCGAGGACAACACCTGTCACCAGGGGCTCGAGGACAACACCTGTCACCAGGGGCTCGAGGACAACACCTGCACACTACTTACCGATGGAAGTGGTGACAGTGAGCATGTAGACGAAGCTGTTCATGATGCCCCAGTCGGGGATGTCGTCCTCGGGCGGGCGTGCGCATCCTTGCAGGGATGCGCACTCTTCCCGCACCTTCTTCAGCGTCTCCTGCGCCTTGGCCTTCCAATCCTGCTCCTGCAGAAGGGAAGACGCGGACCACAGATCCTCTATTGTCTGTTCCTCCTTCAGGAGGATCTGATTGTTTACATCGAGAGGGTCGAGGGGTTGAGGTTTTGTTGGATCTTCCATGTAACTGCGCTCTGTGACGCCGAGGGAGACTGCGCAGGCGAGGCAGAAGGCACACCACAGGAGGAACGACGCGGCGCAGTGAACGCTCTCCTGACGGATGCTACGGAGGGTCTCGTGGTGATCGTAAGAAAAGGATTTCCAAGTACTCGTGAAGACGTAAACACATTCGTGAAAGAACGAGGCTTGAGGAGGAGCTTTGTCTTCGGCCTGTTGTCCCTTAGGGTCGAGGTCGAACTCGGCCTCGGGAGGCTCCTGCTGTCCGGTGTTCTCAGACATGCTATCAACCTCTGTGCACAATAACCAGCTTTTAAATTGATATCATTTACAATTAGCTCCAGCATCCATACCACCACTACTACCACCATCCCTGCCACCACCACTACCATCATTACTGCCAACACCACTCTCCCTCCCACCACTTAGAGAACTACCATTGAAACCTTGCAACAAGATCACTTGTGTGACTATATTCATCTGACGATAGACGTTGCAGGATTAATGCAAACTTGTCGTTGACCATGTCGTAGCTCAGTCGATTAAGGCAGTGTCCGGGAAGATCTCGGACGTAGGTTCGAATCCTCGTCACGGCCCTTGTGGATTTGTTAATTAATGCAAATACTCCAACGTCAAGGTCGTCGGAAATATATCAACTGGGTTCCAAGTCATGCAGGATTACCAGGGAATGTCATTGTTGAAGGAGCTCCTCAGAACTTGCTACTAAGAGGAGGAATGTAGACATTTACATAACACAGATTAAGAAAATAGAGATATAGAAAGTCAAAAGATGTCCAGTGATCATAGCTGGTACTGACAGTGTCAGACTATGCTGTATGGTACAAGAATTCAACCAACTTTGACATGCGTATATTGCTGAAGAACAATAGTAGAACAGAACATTTTCACTGCATAATACTTGGATACCCAGGTGCATGGGAAATAGGTTGACAGTTGCCAGAAGAGAACAATGGCAAACATTATGGAGATATGGCAACATTATGGAGATATGGCAATATATGGAGATATGGCAAACAGTGCCATTGTGCCAGAGAGGTTTAACAAGGCAGACGTTGTTACTGAAGGCAACATGTGAGTCATAAACACTCACTCACCGCCTGAGTAAGACTGAGTAACATTTAGTAGGTGAGTCACAAGGTCTTCAACCCCCGTAGAGGAATATCTTTGTACAGCAAGAAGAAAAAATCCTTTTTTTTTTTAAACCTGATGAAATCCTTCATCAGGTGGGAAATCACTGATGCAATCCTTATCACTGCCACCACTACCATCACTACTGCCCCACTATTACTGACAACAACACCATCACTGCCACCATCACCACTTTCACTGCTGCCCCACTATTACTGACAACAACACCATCACTGCCACCATCACCACCTTCACTGCTGCCCCACTATTACTGACAACAACACCATCACTGCCTGCACTGTTACATTATCACTGACACCATCAATGGCACCATCGTCGTTACTGACAACACCATCATGACAACCACTACCACCATCACTTCCACCATCACAGATACCACCATCACTTCCACCATCATCTGTCTGCGCCACACTGGTTCGAACCGGGATTCGAACCCATGCCGCTCAGGATCACTCCCTAAACGCATACACACAGTACTGTCACCACCTCACCAAGGATAGATTTATCTGAGGTGAGGAGAGGCGGGGCGGCGCCCCACCCCTGAGCATACAGTCTGCAGGTATTTGATGTGTGGTCGGACTAGCAGCCATTACGGGCTCGCCATAGCCCGTGCTACATGAACATTTCGTTCTGAGTAGCTAAATCTAAAACAATAACAAACTGGCAGCCATTACGGGTAGCTGTGTGGGTAGGTGTGTGGGTAGGTGTGTGTGTAGGTGTGTGGGTAGGTGTGTGGGTTGGGGGGGGGGGGTAGCGCAGATGTCTGTGGGGTGTGGGGGGGGGGATGATATGACAAACCCATAATATGAATGGGATGAATATGTCGAAGATATAATATGTCTTGGTGTGGGATGTTCCCCTTATTGTCAGAGTGAGTATATCGAGTAATATATCACTGAGGAACATGTCGAATATGCCAAGAAACACATACTGGTGGAAGGAAATGTGACACATGAGGAAGCCATCGACGGGATGGGTATACTCACGGACTGGGTATACCCACGGAATGGGTATAATACCAGAAAAAAAGCAAAATATATGGCTTTCCTCAGAAGGAAAAATAAACCCACTCCTTTATAAACGCAAATAATTAAACTACCTTCATAGAAAAAAAACCACAATTCCACACCCATTTAACGAGAAACAGGTGGTATACCGACAGATGGCTAGGTAGCTAGGTAGCTAGGTGGCTAGGTGGAGCGGGGGTAGGTGTGGTTATGGTGGTGGTGGAGGCGCCTGCCTGCCTGCCTGCATGACAAGTCATGAGTATTGATTCACTAAACTATTTCCCCTTATAGTTTGAGATTCGCGACATGACACGCACCACTCGTATGCCCAAACATCACAGCCACGTAAGAGCTTGATCTCCCTGTCGTTAGATTCCTAGATTTCTAACGAAGACACGTACAGTTGGGCGAAATATACGAGAAGTGGAACCACTACTAGCTTAAGCCGGACACGAGTGTGTAGTTCCCCGAGCCGCCACCAGGGGTGTTGATATTCCCATTTTCTACGAGAACTAAAAATATGCATGACGCTAAGCCGGAGACAGAGGAAGATTAGCGGGGAGACAGATGGAGGAAGACAGGTAAAGACAGAGACGTAGACATGTGTCGAGAAGGATTACAGATTTATCTGGTGTCACCAGAGCCATAGGGGCCCAGGAGCTCAAGACCGACCCTGTAAACTGGTGTTTTACCTCAGAGAGAAAGACAGAGAAACAGACAGACAAGATTTAGGAAACAAAGCTCAATAATCCTCCAGTAGTCTCCTTGAGTTGTTTAATGTCTTCAATTGCTCCTGTTGCTTGACTTTTACGTCGTTCAGTCAATTCAATCTCCTTTTTTTCTGTTTATAAACTATCGCTGTTTACCTCTGGTGGCGACTGTTTCACTTCTCGGCCGTTTCTGTTCCATTGTTTATTGTTTGAGCCGTCTCTCTCTCTCTCTCTCCCACCACTCTTTATCTTTCTCCTCCACAAGTGTATGTTCCTCCATGGCTTTGTTATTGTTGAGGCCAGAATACCCCGCTGTTGCTGCTGCTGCTGCTGCTGCTCCTGATTTTGCTGTTGCTGATGCTGTTGCTACTGCTATTGTATCTGTTGCTGCTGCTGTTACTATTGATATTGTATTCGTTGCTGTTACTGTTGCTAATGTAGCTGATGCTTTTGATGCTGTTGCTGCTGCTGCTGCTCCTGATTTTGCTGTTGTTGCTACTGCTATTGTATCTGTTGCTTCTGCTGTTACTACTGATATTGTATTCGTTGCTGCTGTATTTGCCGTTTCTAATGTTACTGTTGCTAATGTGGCTGACGCTCTTGTTGCTGCTGCTGCTGATGTTGTCACTGCTATCGGTGCTGCTCCTGTAACCTGGCACTTATTACCGAACAGTACTTGTCAGGGTCTGCGGGGGAAGTGAAGTTTAGCACTCTTAAGCCCCTCCTTTCTGGCCTGGCTCCACCTTGGGGCCTTACAACTTAATAACTATATTCTGACGCCCACAATCTTTGTCTAAAGTGACCTTAAAGTTGTGGATGGAGGTGGCTTCCTCGACTTCTTGAAACAGTGCATTCCACGTGTTGACCGCCCGTACAGGGGTGTGAATATTTCCTTACACTTCTTCGAGTTTCTCGTGTTTCCGGCTGCCACCTCTGCCCTTCCGTTCTTCCCTTCTCGCCTCTTAAAGAGGCTGTCCTTTCCTAGCGACTTGAGAAAGGTCCAGGACGGACCGAAACGCCGTCGTTCCTTCACTTTCTAGTGTGTGGTCTGGTCAACATTTTCCTATTCATCTTAGTGTCTTGGGGATTAGGTAGAACACACAGAACTCGCCAGTGATGGTACTAGGACGCGAGAACAGCTTACTGGAGGTGGTAATAGAACACAGGAACAATTTAGAACATTAGAACAACGGACTGAACGTGGTGGTAGAATAGAAATATTCCTCTCAGATGTTAGTGGTGAGACAGAAGAACACCGATCGCGGTTGTTATGGTAGAACAGAAGAACACTTACCAATCGTGGTTGTTATGGTAGAACAGAAGAACACTTACCAATCGCGGTTGTTATGGTAGAACAGAAGAACACTTACCAATCGTGGTTGTTATGGTAGAACAGAAGAACACTTACCGATCGTGGTTGTTATGATAGAACAGAAGAACACTTACCGATCGTGGTTATGGTAGAACAGAAGAACACTTACCGATCGTGGTTGTTATGGTAGAACAGAAGAACACTTACCGATCGTGGTTGTTATGGTAGAACAGAAGAACACTTACCGATCGTGGTTGTTATGGTAGAACAGAAGAACACTTACCGATCGTGGTTGTTATGGTAGAACAGAAGAACACTTACCGATCGTGGTTGTTATGGTAGAACAGAAGAACACTTACTAATCATGGTTGTTATGGTAGAACAGAAGAACACTTACCGATCGTGGTTGTTATGGTAGAACAGAAGAACACTTACTAATCATGGTTGTTATGGTAGAACAGAAGAACACTTACCGATCGTGGTTGTTATGGTAGAACAGAAGAACACTTACCGATCGTGGTTGTTATGGTAGAACAGAAGAACACTTACCGATCGTGGTTGTTATGGTAGAACAGAAGAACACTTACTAATCGTGGTTGTTATGGTAGAACAGAAGAACACTTACCGATCGTGGTTGTTATGATAGAACAGAAGAACACTTACCGATCGTGGTTGTTATGGTAGAACAGAAGAACACTTACCGATCGTGGTTGTTATGGTAGAACAGAAGAACACTTACCGATCGTGGTTGTTATGGTAGAACAGAAGAACACTTACCGATCGTGGTTGTTATGGTAGAACAGAAGAACACTTACCGATCGTGGTTGTTATGGTAGAACAGAAGAACATCGTCTTCCAAAAAGTCCATATTCGATCGTCGGGATCCGTTGAAATTCCGGCCGACCATGACAGCTTGAGCTGGTCGTCGTAGTTCTTCAGCTGATTGTCCACTATCTGGGGGAGAGAGTGTACACTGTGACGATGTACATTATCTGGGGGGAAGTGGAAAGTGTACACGGCTTAAGGGGCCTGCGGGGCCGCTCCAAGCGTGCAGCAACAGCCTGGTGGACCAAGCTCTCACAAGTCAAGCCTGGCCTCGGGCCGGGCTTGGGGGAGTAGAAGAACTCCCAGAACCCCATCAACCAGGTATCAAGGTGATGTACATTATCTAAAGCAGAGTGTACACTGTTTGTGGTGATGTTCACTATCTGAGGAGAAACATCAGCGGGACATCACGTCAATCTTGCGAACGGCTATGATTTTTTACCACGTCAATTTTTGGCTTTAGGGGCCGGTATGGCCAGCTTTTGGTTATACGTCAACACGCGATGTACTCTTCGCAAGAATGGGTTGGTATCCTAGCCTCCCTGGGGGGGCCAGATTCACGAAGCAGTTACGCAAGTACTTACGAACGTGTACATCTTTCCTCAATCTTTGACGGCTTTGGTTACATTTATTAAACAATTTACAAGTATGAAAACTTGCCAATCAGCTGTTGTTATTGTTATAAACAGCCTCCTGGTGCTTCGGAGCTCATTACCTGTTTAATAATTGTAAACAATGCCGCCAAAGATTGAGAAAAGATTGCACAGGTAAGTAAGTGCTTGCGTAAGCACCGGCTCCCCCCTTGACAGCACGCTGGACTTGTGGTCCTATGGTCCCGGGTTCGATCCCCCCCCCCCCCACAGGGGGCCTCGTAGCCTGGTGGATAGCGCGCAGGACTCGTAATTCTGTGGCGCGGGTTCGATTCCCGCACGAGGCATAAACAAATGGGCAGAGTTTCTTTCACCCTATGCCCCTGTTACCTAGCAGTAAAATAGGTACCTGGGTGTTAGCCAGCTGTCACGGGCTGCTTCCTGGGGGTGGAGGCCTGGTCGAGGACCGGGCCGCGGGGACACTAAAAGCCCCGGAATCATCTCAAGATAACCTCAAGGTAAGTGCTTTCGTGAATCTGGCTCCTGACTCTCTCACCTCAAGCTGATCAGAATTAAGCGTATAAGTGTGAGCTTTCCACTAATGGTGGGTATCTGATAGTTTTTATGTAAACGAAAGTGGTTTTAATAGCCACAGTGAGGAACAAAATGGTCTCTCATATTATCAAAATTTATTATCTATTTGGGTTATAGTTGGTGATAGAGAACACTAAGACGGTACACAATCAACTTGTTCTCTTACAAGGAACGTCGCATTTCGATCGTAGGCGTTACATAAGGCCAAACATCATCTTACTAGAAAGTGGAAGAGGCTGGCGAAAGTGACGTACTGTCCCGTTTTCTGTTTTGGGTCCTCTAGTTGGCTAGGAGAGACCACTTTAAATTTGACCCTTTTCTAGACGTTGGGAAGCCTTAGGGGGGCGGGCTGAATCATTAGTGTGACCTCGGAGGAGCAGAGTGAAGTAGCTCTC
Source organism: Procambarus clarkii (assembly GCF_040958095.1). NCBI lineage: Eukaryota > Metazoa > Arthropoda > Malacostraca > Decapoda > Cambaridae > Procambarus > Procambarus clarkii. Next base: position 5,472,027 of record NC_091157.1, read on the forward strand.
CAAATTAGGACTCACGGAAGAGTGAGTTTTCTAATTATCTCCTGATAATTAGAAATTTACTTGTGTAAAGGAGGAAATGTATAATTATATTTCTCAGAATGTTTGGTAATATGTTTATTGTTTGTGATGTGTTTATATGTATGTATTAACACGTTGTACTGAACGGGGTGAGAATAGCTTGAGCTACCTCATCCCTTTGTGTGTATTTTACCTCAATAAACTTATTTCCATTTCAATTTCAATTCAATTAGAAAACGGTGAACTGCGCCTAAGAGGTGGAACCCGGTTTTCTGTTACTGTTTCATCCCTAACTCTCTCAATTCTGAACACTCAAACTCATCTTTTTGTTATTTTATTTATATATACAAAAGTTCTTAAAAAACTTTTCTGAATTCTTATAAGCTGAATCTTAAAATTCAACAGTCTTTTGGCATTTACGGCATCGGCGGGTAGGCGGTTCCCTGGGTTTATAACCCTATGGGTGAAAAAACACCTATTTTCAGTCCTACATTATATATTATTGTATCTACATGAAGACGTGCAGGTCAAAGATGGCAGTTATGATCCACCAGTTACTGCAAGATGCTCAACAAGCAGTACAATAAGACAGTGCCCAAACACTTAGGTATAATGAAATGCTTCACAGTAACAGCCGGTGGCTGAGCAGACAGAACACTGGACGCGTGATCCTGTGGTCTTGGGTTTGATCCCGGGCACCGGCGAGAAACAATGGGCAGAGTTTCTTTCACCCCCTGATGCCCCCTGTTACCTAGCAGTAAATAGGTATCTGGGAGTTAGTCAACTGTCACGGGCTATGGCGAGGACCGGGCCGCGGGGACACTAAGCCCCGAAATCATCTCAAGATAACCTCAAGATCTCAAGATAACAGTGAAGCAGCCTCAGACAGTCTCTAAAATGCAAAGTTTTTCTCCTCGTGTTTTAATTCCGTGTATATTAATATATTAATAATTTTAATAATTTAATTAATTAATTAATAATAATAAATATTATTATTTAATAATACCTCCATGCTTATCCGGAGACATTGGTCGCTGTTATACAATAATGATGACACGTCTTAACGATCTAACTACCTACTACTACTTTAACTACTACTACTACTACGACTACAGGTTACGCGTGATTGGTCGTAGTGTTGGCGATTTAGAACTCGCGAAAGTAGATTTGTTGTTTTAGATTTAGCTACTCAGAACGAAGTGTCCATGTAGCACGGGCTATGGTGAGCCCGTGAACGAATGTAGAGATGCCGGGTGAGCTCGGCGCTCCCTCCAAGGGGGTAAAGACGTCAAGACTGACGTCGATATTAACGTCGCCTATTAACGATATTAACGAACGACAAACACACTGATAGGCAGATGTTTAGGGAGCTCCAAGAGTCCCTTAAGCGGGAGGGGAATAAATCAACGTTGATTTATTCCTATTAGAAGGACGGGATCAGATATCCGGGGGCAGTGATCTTGTAAGTCTATCTATTCAATCAATCCATTTATCGTCTATTCATATGTCTGTCAATCCCTCTATTGATGCATAGATCCATTTGTCCATCCATCTATTAATATCAGCTGAGGCTGCAGGATCCAAGTTCAGTAGAACTTCAGGTTTCAATTCTTTTTGACCATGTAGCTCAGTCGATAAAGGCAGCGTCTGGGATGCTCTCGGACGTAGGTTCGAATCATCGTCACGGCCCTTGTGGATTTGCTCAATATCAGCTGGTTTAACCCTTTCCATAGGGTAGACTTGAAGTTCTAAATTCTTCCAGATCAGCTAAACTATCCACCCACTTATCATCCCCTCCCCCTCAGCCACCTATTCCCCCCTCCGAGTCACCAATCCCTTCCCTCCGAGTCACCTATCCACTCACTGTCCATTGAACCTTTTTGCTGACCTACCTTTTCCCAGTTGGAGAAGTTGATGGCCCTATTCTGGACGGTGTTCTCCCAGAGGGTCTCAATGAGGGTGATTTTAGCCTCTTCGTACTTGTGCTTGATCTCTTCCTCGTGTGGGGCTTCCAGGGCCATGAAGAGTAGGGCCCCTAGCGCCGTGTACCCCGCCAGGATCAGGAACATGAACACGTGAGTGAACCCCTTTCGTGAGAACCTGAACGAGGGAGGAGAGAGACGTGAGGGTAAGGTAGAGTCAGCTGTGGCGGTGGAAAAGATTCAGCGGCACTGGGGGTATTGTTGATGGTAATAGTTACTGTGGGGAATGTTTTGGTAGTGGGGGTTGTGACAATGGGGGTAAGAGGCTATTAGGCAAGGACTCAGGTTAACAACAGTAAGGTTAGGACTCACGTGCTGATCTTCTCCACAGCGAAGAGAGTGAACTTCTCGCCCAGACTGAGGCCAGATTTGGCCTGGTCCATGGCCGCCTTGGCCGTCTTCGAGGTCTGAGAGGCCACCCATTGAGAAGCGCCCACTGTCGCATCCTTCATGTGTCCAGACACACTCACCGTCTTGTCCTTGACCTGTACACACACACACACACACACACACACACACACACACACACACACACACACACACACACACACACACACACACACACACACACACACACACACACAGACACACACACACACACACACAGACACACACACACACACAGACACAGACACACACACACACACACACAGACACACACACACACAGAGACACAGACACACACACACACACACACACACATACACACACACACACACACACACACACACACACACACACACACACACACACCACACACCACACACCACACACAGACACACACACACACACACACACACACACACACACACACACACACACTCACACAGACACACACAGACACACACACACACACACACACACACACACAGACACACACACACACACACACACACACACACACACAGACACACACACACACACACACACACACACACAGACACACACACACACACACACACACACACACACACACACACACACACACACACACGCACACGCCACGAATACAAATCAATCAACATATGCCACGCCCACCAACCACGCCCCCGAGAAATAGAAAAAAAGAATAAACATTAAACAAAAGCACATGAAAAAACAATCAAAATATATATAATTGATGACATCTCACATATCCCATACAACAATAGTTTGCCTGACACACCAATTATTGATATATATAACTACAAGCCTAATAAAACCCAAGAGAGGCTAAGGTGGATATAGAGCAAGCAGGTGCAGAGGCAAGGCTCTAGGTGGGAGCAGGACTCTGTGATGTGTAGTGAGAGAAACACATTGTTTTCAGTGAGAAGACATCAGTTAACACGGGTGAGAGTGACTATAGTGACATCAGTGAACACTGGTCTGCCAGACGTGAGACTACTGACATCAATAAACACTAGTCTGACAGACTAGTGACATCAGATGTCACAGACTAGTGACATCAGATGTCACAGACTAGTGACATCAGATGTCACAGACTACTGACATCAGTAAACACTAGTCTGACAGACTAGTGACATCAGATGTCACAGACTAGTGACATCAGATGTCACAGACTAGTGACATCAGATGTCACAGACTAGTGACATCAGATGTCACAGACTAGTGACATCAGTAAACACTGGTCTGACAGACTAGTGACATCACACAGGATGTCAACAAATGTAAACAAAAATTACTCGAACAAGAAACTATATATTAATAAAATTACATAAATAAATACGTGCCCAAGAAAAGGAAACACACAAAACCTACGTAAGAGAAGAAATAATTATATAAAAGGAGAATAAGTGAGAATTACATTGATAATTAAGACTATAGAGAGCCGTAATAAACAGTCTGGTTGCTAAAGCTGAAGATATAATAAGAATAAATAATAATAATGATATATAAGCACTATACCTCTATCACCATACAACACCATCTTCTGGAAACTTAAACACAGTTAAAGCCACCATACTAAAGCCTTTTTTTATAGTTGGAATATATTTGAATCGAGCATTTCAATACATTTTTATACATATTTTAAACTATCAAAAACAATAACATTCAAATACTTTCTAAATATAAAAGCTGCGTACAAAAAATACACAAAATCGACTTTGAAAAGACATTTATAAAATTTCTAATTAAACAACTTGTTTCTCTTGGATCGTTGGCAACATTAAAGAGGAAGTGCAGTTAAGATCACAGGTCAGGACGAACCTGTCACACCGAACACCACCCCGACAACACACCGAACACTACCGAAAACACACCGAACACCCACGACAAGAGGCACGCCCTAGGAACCCTTCTAGTGATGGGTTTGACGTCTCCAATCTCTAATCACGTCCAATCTGACGTCTCTAACTCTTCTCCTTCGTCCTGTCCATAATCTGGGGGTTTGATGGGAAATAAAACTGGTTTATTTACACGGGATGGTGAAGCCTATGGTGATGATGGTGATAGTGATGATGCTGTTAATGAAGATGGCGAGGACGATACTAGAAGTGCTTGTGACATTAGTAATAGTGAAAAGTCACTGAGTTTAACAAGGCATTGTTTCATTATTATTGATAAAAATTAGGAATAATGGTGTGGATTGCAGTGATGTGGACAGTATTGATGGTGAGGATTGCAGTGATGTGGACAATATTGATGAGACTAGCTCACAGATGGCTATAACAACGGTGACATCACCGTTAGACATTCGTTGAACGCCACTATACAGTGTTACTAGGAGACATTCATTGAACACCGTCATTCATTGAACAGTCGCTCAAGCGTGCGACTGTGCATCATGGTATTGGCCGTAGGATGATACGATGACACCGTAGGAGATGCAGTGACACCGTAGGTGATACAGAGACGGCTATAAGAGATACAATGAACATTATGAACACTATCTCTAATTTCTAAGAAAAAAAAGAATTCTCAGATCCCGACTGTAAGACACACGAAGGAGACATACCTCTTCTACCTCGTAATTTCTACTTCTACTTCTACTACTACTACTTATAACTAGTAACCACTACCATCGCACGAACATGGTGGCTTAGAGCCCACTTAAAACTTGTATTGCAACTTTCTTACAATTAACTTATTTTAAACCCCCTGATAATAACTCAGCTATAACACGCAAATTTCGTGCGAAGTTCTATACAAAAAGTGACTTAGAAAAACTATTCCCAGCAACTCAAATAATCAATCATTCCTGACATTTCTCAAGACGAAGCACACACACACGTCTCATGCAACATGCAATGTAAACGACGATAAAATCGGTTTATAAGCTGGAAAAAAAGGTATATTGAGCCACGTTAAGTATGCAAACTAGGTGCATTGGCTGGTGCTAGAGAAGATTGTGTACAGGAAACAATCTGCTTCAATCAGTAGACATTAACAAACTGTTCATCTGAAAATGAAAGAGAGAGAGAGAGAGAGAGAGAGAGAGAGAGAGAGAGAGAGAGAGAGAGAGAGAGAGAGAGAGAGAGAGAGAGAGAGATACAGAGAGAGAGAAAGATACAGAGAGAGAGAGAGTCAGACAGACAGACAGACAGACAGACAGACAGACAGACAGACAGACAGACAGACAGACAGACAGCACCTCAAGAAGCAACAGCTTTGCAACTTTGCATAGAACATGCAATAATGAATTTCTGCAATCTTCACTCACGTAGATAAACGGGTTCTGAAAAAAAATGACAAAAATCAATAAGACATTGTTGCTGTAAATCATTTACATCATTATTTACTAGTGTTGTTATAACTGTGGCTGTTATTTACAAGGTGCCAGATAAGAGAGGTTTACATCAGTTTGGGTTTACCTTAATGCATTGAGAGTTTTTTACAGGTTTTCAGCGTTAAAATGTTGGGACATATTTGGGATGTCCTGCGTCTCTCTGCTTCGTCCTGGGAGACTAATATGGAGGGATTCTCACGACTGGTTGTGCAGTCTGTCTGCTCTGTGGTCTGCCTGCTCTGCAGTCTGCCTGCTCTGCAGTATGTTTGTTCTGCACCCTGTCTTCCCTGCACCCTGTCTGCTCTGTGCCCTGCCTGCTCTGCAGTCTGTCTGCTCTGCAGTCTGTCTGCTCTGCACCCTGTCTGCTCTGTACCCTGTCTGCTCTGTGCCCTGTCTGCTCTGTGCCCTGTCTGCCCTTCAGTCTGTTTGTCCTGTACCCTGTCTGCTCTGTGCCCTGCCTGCTCTGCAGTATGTCTGCTCTGCACCCTGTCTGCCCTTCAGTCTGTTCTGTATCCTGTCTGCTCTGTGCCCTGTCTGCTCTGCAGTCTGTCTGCCCTTCAGTCTGCCTGCCCTGTACCATGCTTGCTCTGCACCCTGCCTGCCCTGCACCCTAGATCTACACCCTAGGCCTACACCCTAGGCCTACACCTACACCCTAGGCCTCAACTCCATATTACAAACAAACTAGCCGTGTGACCTTCAGTTAACGCACATCAATACATCAGATGGACTGTACCTTACAAACATGCAGCTCGCCAACTCTGTTTACACACACACACACACACACCTGTAGAGACTGCGCTACACACCTGCGACCACCCGAGTGCATGGTTGCACGCAATAAGCCATACTGCGTCACATAAGCGTAGTCTCGTTGCGTGCGCTGCTGTATCAACAGGCAGCATACAGCATACAATATACACCACATAGTATACAACATACAGTATATAGCATAACTTCAAGTTGAACTGGAAGTCAAATATAACCAACTTTTGAATATATATATATATATATATATATATATATATATATATATATATATATATATATATATATATATATATATATATATATATTGAATATTTATGGAAGCAAAGTGCATTGAAGTCAAAAAAAGCTGTGCACATAGTTAAGTAAGTACTAAGTACTTAAGTAAGTCTTAAGTACTTAGACGAGTAACACAAGCAGAGGCAGTTGCTATTTCGATATAATTATTTGGTTTTTCCCTTGTTTTGTTAATTAAACTTGAGAGAAAAATAGCTTCTTAATAAGGGCTTCAGATTACGAACTGGAATTATGTCAAGAATGCTGATGTCAAGAGATGTCAGGCGATGATAATGTCATGAATTCGAAATAAGGAGATGTCATGAGATCAGTTTACAAGAATGACAAAGTCCATGGTATTTATGCTGACGTCAGGTCATGGTAGTTTGAATATCGGTAAATCAGCCAATTCGGGAGATCGTTAGGTAATGGGGTATTGTTATCAGAAAATCAGGCGAGTGAACTGAGAGTCGAACGAGGATTCAGAAAGCCAGCGTCGACGAATGGCGTCTTGTTCTTCCATCATAAATAAAGCTAGAAAGTTCAGAACTTTAGTGTGTTCAGTCGAGGGATGTCTGAAGGTCTGTTGTTGTTGTTGTTGTTAAAGATTAGCTGCCTGGAACAAAAAGTTCCAAGTATCACGGGCTATGGTGAGCCCGTAGATGAAGGACAGTGGACACTAAGCTTACTGTGAACTAGGAACACTAACTGTGCCATCTGCAACATGCAGTGATACGACGGTGAGAGTGAGGAAGCCTGCTACTGTTGAGGACTGTGATGGGTAAGCCTTCACCGTTGAGCACTTCACTGTTGCACAGTTGTGTAGTCAGGCTCAGGCACACCCACGGTGCTCAACGCCCACGGTGCTCAACACCCACGGTGCTCAACACCCACGGTGCTCAACACCCACGGTGCTCAACACCCACGGTGCTCAACACCCACGGTGCTCAACACCCACGGTGCTCAACACCCACGGTGCTCAACACCCACGGTGCTCAACACCCACGGTGCTCAACACCCACGGTGCTCAACACGCACGGGGCTCAACACCCACGGTGCTCAACACCCACGGTGCTCAACACGCACGGTGCTCAACACGCACGGTGCTCAACACGCACGGGGCTCAACACCCACGGTGCTCAACACCCACGGTGCTCAACACCCACGGTGCTCAACACCCACGGTGCTCAACACCCACGGTGCTCAACACCCACGGTCCTCAACACCCAAGACAGTGAACATGCTCCAAGAACAACTCCCTCGCAACACCTGCATTTGTCTCGTGTTGATTAGACAACTACGCGGTCAAGTCATTAAGTCAAGTCCACCGTAACAAATAATTTGTGTTTGTCTTAAAGAACATACTCGAAGCACACAGGTATAAATTAAGTGCATGTGTGTATATAACTGAAATGTATATATATATACACATATATATACATAGGATAGCGCTACTAGGCGGTCTTATACAACATGCATACGGCATCTCGTTTTCTTCCAGTTTTTGTTGACTCGACATTTTGTCTATCACGAAGGCAGTGCGAGTTTGCATGTGTGTGTTGGGCGTCGCTTGTGATCATGCAAAAACATTGTAAACAAACACACACTTACAAAAGCAAACGGGCTCTGAAAAACACGAAAACAAAAACAACATGAATATATATTTTTTTTATAACTATTAACAAAATCTATGTGTTTGTTAATGACAAAATTGATCATAGAATTAAGATGAGTTTAAGATGAATTAAGATGAGTTTAAGATGAATTAAGATGAGTTTAAGATGAATTAAGATGAGTTTAAGATGAATTAAGATGAACATTAAGAATTAAAATTGATATTAGATTCAATTAATGATGTTCAGACGTAGGCTAACTAGCCATCATGGCTGAGGCTGCCATGACAGGCTGCCATGACAGGCTGCCATGACAGGCTGCCATGACAGGTTGCCATGACAGGTTGCCATGACAGACAAGCCAACAAAGCTCCAGTGTCTCTTAAAGTCTGTCTCTTGGAATTCACACATAAATCTTACCAAATATATAAGAGTCAAATGTTACCTAATTTGCTTTTATATGATTGGAAATGTTTTCATAAACATCAAAACGCCTCACCCAAAATTTTTATTGCAATGGTTTTTGTCTGAAATTTCAATGATGGTGAAGAGAGTATAAGTGAGAAGAGTAAGTGAGAAGTGAGAGAGAGAGGTTTTTCATGAACTCCCACTTACACCAGACAAAACTCCTTGAAAGGGACGAATGTCGTCTATACCCACACGTGCCCAGCTGGCGATTGATAACACTAACGCTTTCAATATATAGGCAGGACAACGAGATCCCTTTATGCTCTCAATATATAGGCAGGACAACAAGATCCCTTTACGCTATCAATATATAGGCAGGACAACAAGATCCCTTTACGCACTCAATATATAGGCAGGACATCAAGATCCCTTTATGCTATCAATATATAGGCAGGACAACAAGATCCCTTTACGCTATCAATATATAGGCAGGACAACAAGATCCCTTTACGCTATCAATATATAGGCAGGACAACAAGATCCCTTTACGCACTCAATATATAGGCAGGACAACAACATCGATTTACGCTATCAATATATAGGCAGGACAACGAGATCCCTTTACGCTATCAATATATAGGCAGGACAACAACATCCCTTTACGCTATCAATATATAGGCAGGACAACAAGATCCATTTACGCTCTCAATATATAGGCAGGACAACAACATCCCTTTACGCTATCAATATATAGGCAGGACAACACTGTGCCTTCAAGCCTTACCCCTTCCAGAGGGGTAAGCTGCTGTGTGGACCTATATTGACCTATAGGGATAGGTGCTTCACCTCACCCATAGTTATACATCCGGCTGCTGTAAAATTGTAACCACTTGAGCCTTTGAAAATGTTGACAAGGGTCAACGAAACGCATCTCTTAGCGTCAGGCCATAATTAAACCTGTCAAGTGAACTTTGAAACTGACACACACACACACACATAATATATATATATATATATATATATATATATATATATATATATATATATATATATATATATATATATATATATATATATATATATGCGGAAAATCCACAGAGAAATATGAAATGAGGTGAACGTTTCGGCTTGTTAAAGCCTTTGTCAACACCAGACTGACATGTCAGTCAGTCTGGTGTTGACAACGGCTTTAATCAGGCCGAAACGTTCACTTCCTTACACATTTCTCTGTGGATTTTCCGCATATATATATACATATATATATATATATATATATATATATATATATATATATATATATATATATATATATATATATATATATATATGTCGTACCTAGTAGCCAGAACGCACTTCTCAGCCTACTATGCACGGCCCGATTTGCCTAATAAGCCAAGTTTTCATGAATTAATTGTTTTTCGACTACCTAAACTACCTAACCTAACCTAACTTTTTCGGCTACCTAACCTAACCTAACCTATAAAGATCGGTTAGGTTAGGTTAGGTAGGGTTGGTTAGGTTCGGTCATATATCTACGTTAATTTTAACTCCAATTAAAAAAGATTGACCTCATACATAATGAAATGGGTAGCTTTATCATTTCATAAGAAAAAAATTAGAGAAAATATATTAATTCAGGAAAACTTGGCTTATTAGGCAAATCGGGCCTTGCATAGTAGGCCGAGAAGTGCATTCTGGCTACTAGGTACGATATATATATATATATATATATATATATATATATATATATATATATATATATATATATAATAAAATGTTTTACCAGGCGAACATGTAGTCAGTTGTGAGCCGTGCGAGCGAGGTAGAGAGTGTGTTTAGTACCTCGTAAAAGTAGGTTTCAATTATTCACGATTCGGACTGACTGTGGCGATGGTTGAGAGGTCTGTGGTCGTCAGTGGTGTGGTTGGTGATGGTGTGGTTACTAACGATGTGCTCGAAGAGCTTTCAGGACATATTCGTACTCTCTATGGGTGGTCAACAAGTGGGATGCACTCATAGCAAACTTTGTGGAAGCCAAAACAGGCTACGAACGATGGTCATAGTTTATCACCCTTCCACTAATACCACTTTACTAGACACAAGATCCTCAAGCAACCCCGTGCTTGATAGTTTATATATTTTACCTCTCCGACCCTGTTTGTTCTCAACCCGGTCGTTATTCCTGTTCAAAAAAATATTATACGTGTGATAATTATCGTTGTGTGTGTACTTCTGCCCCAACTAGTCATTTACGTATTATTCTCTCATTAATTATTCAAACCAATTATTTCTTTCGCAAACAGTTTTCAAGACAAGTTATTTGTGCATCAGTTCATCTCATATTAATCATGCACATTTCCTTCTCATAAATTATTCACATAGTATTAATTCTCATAAAAGGTTCATTTCTTGCAACATATCTCATTATGTACAATTAGTCTATCAATATTTCTCAGTAATCATTCTCGTCCCATCTATTGTAAGATAATACTGTTCTGAATATTGTAAATTTTGGGGGATATTAAGGGTTTACAATTTTCATTGCCGTGCAGAGTTTTTTAAGGGGAGAGGGGAGGGTTGGAAAATTTATGGGGGGTCTATAATTAGTGTGAAGGTCTATTAGGCCTCTTGTTAACTATTAACCAGTTAATTCTCGTTTGTGGTGGTAGTTGTGTTAGTGGGTAAGGTGGTGGTGGTAGTAGTGGTTGTGATGTTGGTTGTGCTTGTGGTTGTGGTGGTGGAGTAGTGATGGTGACGAAGTAGTGTTGGAGGCAGGCAATCAAGGTGATGGTGGTGGTAGTTGTGATTGTAGTGGTGGTGATGGTGGTTGTAGTGGTAGCTGGTTCAGGTTGTAGTGTGCCATGATCAACGTAGCTGTTGTGGTCAGGACTGAAACACTGTTATTTAGCTTATTATTTACCCTTAAAGCTGAAAAAGGAAATATTATCTCATAAGCGTCCATCAGGAAAATAGCCAAGTAAAATATATACTTTAACCTCACTTCTGATTGGTCCAACTATTTCCCAAAGCGAGTAACCTGAGTAACCTTCATAAGAAAAACAATCCTGATTAACTGTTATTTGGGACAACTGAACAAAGAAGAACAACGCATTTGTTCTTGAAATAAGAAAGCACAATGTAGTTGAGAAATTGTTCAGGAAGAAGTTGTAGAAGCCACCGCCGGCCTCAACTTTAAGGCCAGAATAGACGAAGAATTCGAACGCTAAAAGTTGAATTATAACACAACAGGAACAACAGTACGACAGTACAACAGGGCAAGTAAGAGGGACACAGAGACCTAGACCTCGTCTTCCCGTAAGCACAAATAGGTATGCACCAATAGGTAAGTGCGCACGCAAGCATGCACACTCACTCACTTATTCACTCACACGCGCACACACACGCACACACACACACACACACACATGCACACATACATGACAGCTATGGTTTAGCGAAAACATAAAATCTATTTCTGCATTCATGCAGTTACCTTGCAATTAATATACGTTTATTTCCTAACGCCATCACCACCGACGTAATAAAGTCTTAGGACGCAACACTCAACATTTGACTGAGTTTCGGGTCGAAAGAAACCACTGTAATTTAAGCGCCAACTTAAATATTTTCTTAATCCTTCGAGAGAGAGGTGACGGAAGTCACTAAATATTGACTTATTTGATGGATTTTCGTCCTATGACATTTCTTAAGGTAAATAAATAAATATTAAATAAATTTTTCCATACACCAGCATACTCTGCTAGTGTTAATATTGTATTTTATTATTTTGATTCTATATTTAATTTTGAATTTTAATACATAGAGTGTGGCGAAGGATATATATTCACCGGGATGTGTATACTGCTTCTCAGTATGTATACTCCGAGAGTATACGTTAGTTTACTTTTAGATGGTAAACCAAAGGGTACAAGAGAAGGCAGTATGGTGCAAACACCATAAGGCCTATTGCGGCGCGAATGATTCCAATCAGCGGATTCGATGTAAACCAAATATCCAATCCCGGGTATACATGTTCCTGCAGCACTAGTTTACTTCACTCCATCACGCTAACTATTCCACATAAACTACAATTGATTTGAAAAGCATTTCCCCCTTGCTTGATAAATACATTTTTCCTCCAATAATCTTGTGATGGAATGGTAAGATAACAGGTGTTCGTAGTTGTGGAATGGTAAGATAACAGGTGTTCGTAGTTGTGGAATAGTAAGATAACAGGTATTCGTAGTTATGAAATAGTAAGATCATTAACTGACAAATGATAACGAATCACAACAACGCGTCTCAAGTCATGATAACCAAACCACACACCAGAAAAAAATGAAAGAAACAACGAGAACGTTTCGGTCCGTCTTGGACCGAAAAGGCTCATCTCTCCACCCACACACACGACCTGATAATGGTCCGGGACCCGACCGAAACGTCGCCGTTTCTCTCCATCTTCTAATGTGTGTTTTGAAATTGAAATTGAAATAAGTTTATTGAGGTCAAATACACACAAAGGGATGAGGTAGCTCAAACTATTCTCACCCCGTTCAGTACAACGTGTTAATACATATATAGACATACACATCACACACAATAAACATATTACCAAACATTCTGAGAGATAAACATATACATTTCTTCCTTTACACAAGTAATGTGTGTTTTGGTTATCAGATAATGACAAGGAAGTAGAGGAAAACATCTCACCGTGTCGCCGTGGAGGAAGTGTGGCAGCTTACTTGAGGGGCGCTGCCCCTTGATGTCGTCTAGTGTGACGTCCTTCATTATGTTAGCAAGAGGGCAGGACAGGCGTAGAGAAATACCAAAGAGTTGGAAAGAGGCGTTGGAAGAAAGCTGACGTCCAGGCTTGGTCGTCCGAATAGGGTCGTCCGACCCTATTCAAGAGGGTCGTCCAGGCTTGTGTAGGGTCGTAAGGCAGGCTAATGGGGTGGTTAAGGGTGAGGCTAAAAAGGGGGGGGGGTTTGGGACCTATGGTTCTGTGGTAAGGAACAAGGGAAAGGATGCAGTGATAATTCTTATGAAATATTAGAGGTCTTGAAGCTTGATTTTTAAGACATGTCTCTCTCTCTCTCCTCGAAAATTTCTTCATATCCTCTTCGCAATTCTTCTGTTACTTGAGTACTTCAATGCACTCATTCTTCGCCATTATAGGCCTAAGTAGCGCTGGCAACCGTTGTATAAAACACATAATTTGTCTCTATTTTTTCTTATGCTATAGAAAGATTTATATGCAAAAGAAATCAACAGAAAATATATTTTTATAAAGATCGGAACTATTAAGTTTCAAGTAGCACATGAACATGAGTAGACGGGTAGAGTGTAGCACAGTGTTGTGGTACAGCAGTAGACGGGTAGAGTCTGTAGCACAGTGTTGTGGTACAGCAGTAGACGGGTAGAGTCTGTAGCACAGTGTTGTGGTACAGCAGTAGACGGGTAGAGTCTGTAGCACAGTGTTGTGGTGCAGGAGTAGACGGGTAGAGTCTGTAGCACAGTGTTGTGGTACAACAGTAGACGGGTAGAGTCTGTAGCACAGTGTTGTGGTACAACAGTAGACGGGTAGAGTCTGTAGCACAGTGTTGTGGTACAGCAGTAGACGGGTAGAGTCTGTAGCACAGTGTTGTGGTGCAGGAGTAGACGGGTAGAGTCTGTAGCACAGTGTTGTGGTACAGGAGTAGACGGGTAGAGTGTAGCACAGTGTTGTGGTACAGCAGTAGACGGGTAGAGTCTAGCACAGTGTTGTGGTACAGGAGTAGACGGGTAGAGTCTGTACCAGAACACAGCCACGGGCACATAATATTGTCACTTTGGACGAATTTCCCCCTTGTCTCGTACCGTCATTCCTCGCAGAAAAAATATTATTTCCTTCTTCGTAAATGTTAAATATCTTAACTAAAACATTTTGAAACGATTGTGCCCGCCGACCTGTTTCCACCCGTCTTCACGGTGCGTCAATGCACGTGTGAGCCACCACGTGTGACTCTGCACGTGACTCTGCACGTACAGAAAAGCACGAATATTTCGTAAACGATTTAACTGAGGTGGACATCGACGCGCCTATGTCCGGCCCGTACCCCAGACCCTTCACCCTACAAAGTCGAAGAAATGTAAAGCAATGCTCGTACCCTATATCCGGGGGTCAACAGATACACACAGCACTGAAAGAATAAGTTGCGGAAGCCACCTCCACCCTACAAATTTGAGTGGGGCGTCTTTTGACAAGTGTTAAATTAGAAGCGGTTGTGCCTTGACCGCCCACGTACGAACTTGGCAAGCCTCCTGACTCTTGTTTGCCCGCGGAACCGCTACAATTGTGGTGGTTTTAGAACCATTCCAAGCACCGGAATTTTGACGTAGTTGTCAGTAACATCAAAAGTGGCTTTGATTGTGGTGGGTGGGGGGGGGGAGGTTGTAAGTACTCACCTAGTTGTGCTTGCGGGGGGGGGGGGGGTTGAGCTTCGGCTCTTTGGTCCCGCCTCTCAACAGTCATAGTGAAGGGGTTTTTTGGGTGCGGGGGCGGGGGGGGGGGGGGTTGTAGGTGAGGGGTTGTAAGTAAGGGGTTGAGGGGGGGGGGGATTGGCTGAATTTACAGCTTTACAATTAACTATTGTTTGGCTGCCAGAGCCAAGGTTGTAGTCACGAGCACATGAATGATGTATTAAGTTTGCTGATTTGTAGTCTGTTTTCTAGAATATTCCGTGTGTGTGTGTGTGTGTGTGTGTGTGTGTGTGTGTGTGTGTGTGTGTGTGTGTGTGTGTGTGTGTGCGTGCGCTCTTTAGTATTTGTGAATCATACGTGAATTTATTTGTATATATCTTGCATATGTATGCACTCTTATTTGACAAAATAACAACATTATCAAAGCCCATTTAAAAATAACTATTTAAGAAATATATAAGTTATTATATAGAGAACTAATTCCTAATTAACTAATTAATTAATTAATTAATTAATTAATTAATTAATTAATTAATTAATTAATTAACTAATTAACTAATTAACTAATTAATTAATTAACTAATTATTCCTGGCTTTGTTCCCTACATGATTTAACCTTTGATGTGATTTAGGGTTTTGCAACCCAGGATATTGCTCCTTGTACCACATCAAGTTAAGGTAAGATCAAGGTAAGATAACATAAAGGTAAGATAGCATAAAGGGAAGTTAACATCAATACATGATAACAGGCTAAGGAAAGATCAGATTAAGGTAACATTGAGATAAGGTATTATGAAGGTAAGTTAACATCAAGGTAAAGTAACATAAGGGGAAGTTATCATATAGGTAAGGTAACGTAGAGAAGATAACATAAAGATAAGGTAACGTAGAGAAGATAACATAAAGATAAGGTAACGTCAGAGTAAGGTAAAAATCAGGGTAAGGCAACATCAAGGCAAGATAACATAAAGGGAAGATAACATCAAAATTAGGTAATATTAAGGTTATATAATATCAATTTAAGGTAACATCAACGTAGGATAACACCAAGATAACACCACAATATGGATTGAGGATCACACACAGCCATAACACAGTAATAATATATATAATATAAATTAACTAATATTATTACAGTAACGATATCACAGGAAGTGATATCGTTGGTTTAATAACATTTTTGATATCATTGAGTTATCTTATCTTTTTCTCTCTCTCCCCTTCTCTTTGGATTTCCTTCATTCTCTTCTTAATTTTCCTGTTCACTTGTTAATCTTAGCTTCTTTCATTGCTTTCACGAATTCGTCACGAATTTGGATGATTTTCTGTTCGTATGCATGCGGAGTGGGACTGACCCGAACACCTCACACGAACACATGTTTCGTGTATTGTAATTTTCAGTACTCACTGGTTCGTATTTGGTTCAGAAATATCGTCCTTCACGAACGTATTTCAACACTGACTCGCACGATGGTTTCGTAGTTCGAATACACGCATAATATATCATTTTCTAGAGGTATCTTTCTACACACATGTTGTAATTTATCTTTTTCTAACTCAATGACTGTATAATTAATAGCTTTTCAGGTTTTTTTTGGTATGAAAGGTACCATCTCACACTGTGAGTGTATGAGAGGTTCAATTTAACACTGTGAGTGTATGAGATATTCCATTTAACACTGTGAGTGTATGAGAGGTTCAATTTAACACTGTGAGTGTATGAGATATTCCATTTAACACTGTGAATGTATGAGAGGTTCAATTTAACACTGTGAGTGTATGAGAGGTTCCATTTAACACTGTGAGTGTATGAGAGGTTCAATTTAACACTGTGAGTGTATGAGAGGTTCCATTTAACACTGAGTGTATGAGATATTCCATTTAACACTGTGAGTGTATGAGAGGTTCCATTTAACACTGTGAGTGAATGAGATATTCCATTTAACACTGTGAGTGTATGAGATATTCAATTTAACACTGTGAATGTATGAGAGGTTCAATTTAACACTGTGAGTGTATGAGAGGTTCCATTTAACACTGTGAGTGTATGAGAGGTTCAATTTAACACTGTGAGTGTATGAGAGGTTCCATTTAACACTGTGAGTGTATGAGATATTCCATTTAACACTGTGAATGTATGAGAGGTTCAATTTAACACTGTGAGTGTATGAGAGGTTCCATTTAACACTGTGAGTGTATGAGAGGTTCCATTTAACACTGTGAGTGTATGAGAGGTTCCATTTAACACTGTGAGTGTATGAGAGGTTCAATTTAACACTGTGAGTGTATGAGAGGTTCAATTTAACACTGTGAGTGTATGAGAGGTTCAATTTAACACTGTGAGGGTATGAGAGGTTCCATTTAACACTGTGAGTGTATGAGAGGTTCAATTTAACACTGTGAGGGTATGAGAGGTTCAATTTAACACTGTGAGGGTATGAGAGGTTCCATTTAACACTGTGAGTGTATGAGAGGTTCAATTTAACACTGTGAGGGTATGAGAAGTACCATCTGAATCTTACATAGTACCTCTCATATGCTCATACGTATTTGCACAAATGACTCGTGAGGATTACGAGAGACACAGAGTGAGGTGAGAGTGTGGTGGTGAGGATGTAGAATGTAGTGAGGATATATGTAGGGTAGTGAAGGTCCAGCTTGGAGGAGGAGCTTGAAGAGAGGGGCCCAGACTGGAGGAATAGCTTGCAAGGAGGGCCCAGACTGGAGGAGTAGCTTGAAGAGAGGGCCCAGACTGGAGGAATAGCTTGCAAGGAGGACCCCAGACTGGAGGAGTAGCTTGAAGAGAGGACCCAGACTGGAGGAATAGCTTGCAAGGAGGGCCCAGACTGGAGGAGTAGCTTGCAAGAGAGGGCCCAGACTGGAGGAGGAGCGTGTGTCCGGTCTCCCCCCTGGCTCCTGACACACTGACTCCCGCCCCCCTTACACCGACCCCTCAATACCTCGTCGCAACAGAGAAAAAAAGAACATCAATGCGGTACCACTCAGTACATTAGTACCCTGTACAGCCGCCCTTTTGGCGGGGCCAAGTGGCTCTTATTACCCTGGGGCTTAAGGGCGATTATTGCATAGTGGCTTGTGAGGGGGTTAGCATGTTCTTCATGCTTGGTCATCAGGTAAGGCTTGCTTCCAGGTTGAGTTTAGTCATGATATGTTGGCGGTATGTTGTATGTTGGTGGTATGTTGGCGGTATGTTGTATGTTGGTGGTATGTTGGGGGTATGTTGTATGTTGGGGGTATGTTGGCGGTATGTTGTATGTTGGGGGTATGTTGTATGTTGGCGGTATGTTGTATGTTGGGGGTATGTTGTATGTTGGGGGTATGTTGTATGTTGGGGGCATGTTGTATGTTGGGGGTATGTTGGCGATATGTTGTATTTTGGGGTATGTTGTATTTTGGGGGTATGTAGTATGTTGGGGTATGTAGTATGTTGGGGTATGTAGTATGTTGGGGGTATGTTGTATGTTGGGGGTATGTTGTATGTTGGGGGCATGTTGTATGTTGGGGGTATGTTGGCGATATGTTGTATTTTGGGGTATGTTGTATTTTGGGGGTATGTAGTATGTTGGGGTATGTAGTATGTTGGGGTATGTAGTATGTTGGGGGTATGTTGTATGTTGGGGGTTTGTTGTATGTTGGGGGTATGTTGTATGTTGGGGGTATGTTGGCGATATGTTGTATTTTGGGGTATGTTGTATTTTGGGGGTATGTAGTATGTTGGGGTATGTAGTATGTTGGGGTATGTAGTATGTTGGGGGTATGTTGTATGTTGGGGGTATGTTGTATGTTGGGGGCATGTTGTATGTTGGGGGTATGTTGGCGATATGTTGTATTTTGGGGTATGTTGTATTTTGGGGGTATGTAGTATGTTGGGGTATGTAGTATGTTGGGGTATGTAGTATGTTGGGGGTATGTTGTATGTTGGGGGTATGTTGTATGTTGGGGGCATGTTGTATGTTGGGGGTATGTTGGCGATATGTTGTATTTTGGGGTATGTTGTATTTTGGGGGTATGTAGTATGTTGGGGTATGTAGTATGTTGGGGTATGTAGTATGTTGGGGGTATGTTGTATGTTGGGGGTATGTAGTATGTTGGGGGTATGTTGGAGATATGTTGTATGTTGGGGGTATGTTGTATGTTGGGGGTATGTTGTATGTTGGGGGTATGTTGTATGTTGGGGGTATGTTGTATGTTGGGGGTATGTTGTATGTTGGGGGCATGTTGTATGTTGGGGGTATGTTGGCGATATGTTGTATGTTGGGGGTATGTAGTATGTTGGGGGTATGTTGTATGTTGGGGGTATGTAGTATGTTGGGGGTATGTTGGAGATATGTTGTATGTTGGGGGTATGTTGTATGTTGGGGGTATGTTGTATGTTGGGGGTATGTTGTATGTTGGGGGTATGTTGTATGTTGGGGGCATGTTGTATGTTGGGGGTATGTTGGCGATATGTTGTATGTTGGCGATATGTTGTATGTTGGGGGTATGTTGTATGTTGGGGGTATGCTGCCAGCAGATGATATGTCAAAATATATCGTGATTCTTGGTTGTTAGGTCAATATTGTTTTATAATACTAAGATTTATAGGAGAAAATCACTTGCAAGCAGATGCAAATATGTCTTTGTTTGAGGTGTGTGTGTCTTTGTTTGAGGTGTGTGTCTTTGTTTGATGTGTGTGTGTCTTTGTTTGAGGTGTGTGTCTTTGTTTGAGGTGTGTGTCTTTGTTTGATGTGTGTGTGTGTCTTTGTTTGAGGTGTGTGTGTGTCTTTGTTTGAGGTGTGTGTGTCTTTGTTTGAGGTGTGTGTCTTTGTTTGAGGTGTGTGTCTTTGTTTGATGTGTGTGTGTGTCTTTGTTTGAGGTGTGTGTGTGTCTTTGTTTGAGGTGTGTGTGTCTTTGTTTGAGGTGTGTGTGTCTTTGTTTGAGGTGTGTGTGTCTTTGTTTGAGGTGTGTGTGTGTCTTTGTTTGAGGTGTGTGTGTCTTTGTTTGAGGTGTGTGTGTCTTTGTTTGAGGTGTGTGTGTGTCTTTGTTTGAGGTGTGTGTGTCTTTGTTTGAGGTGTGTGTGTCTTTGTTTGATGTGTGTGTGTGTCTTTGTTTGAGGTGTGTGTGTGTCTTTGTTTGAGGTGTGTGTGTCTTTGTTTGAGGTGTGTGTGTCTTTGTTTGAGGTGTGTGTGTCTTTGTTTGAGGTGTGTGTGTCTTTGTTTGAGGTGTGTGTGTCTTTGTTTGAGGTGTGTGTGTCTTTGTTTGATGTGTGTGTGTGTCTTTGTTTGAGGTGTGTGTGTGTCTTTGTTTGAGGTGTGTGTGTCTTTGTTTGAGGTGTGTGTGTGTCTTTGTTTGAGGTGTGTGTGTCTTTGTTTGAGGTGTGTGTGTCTTTGTTTGAGGTGTGTGTGTGTCTTTGTTTGAGGTGTGTGTGTCTTTGTTTGAGGTGTGTGTGTCTTTGTTTGAGGTGTGTGTGTCTTTGTTTGAGGTGTGTGTGTCTTTGTTTGAGGTGTGTGTGTCTTTGTTTGATGTGTGTGTGTGTCTTTGTTTGAGGTGTGTGTGTGTCTTTGTTTGAGGTGTGTGTGTCTTTGTTTGAGGTGTGTGTGTCTTTGTTTGAGGTGTGTGTGTCTTTGTTTGAGGTGTGTGTGTCTTTGTTTGAGGTGTGTGTGTCTTTGTTTGAGGTGTGTGTGTCTTTGTTTGATGTGTGTGTGTGTCTTTGTTTGAGGTGTGTGTGTGTCTTTGTTTGAGGTGTGTGTGTGTCTTTGTTTGAGGTGTGTGTGTGTCTTTGTTTTAGGTGTGTGTGTCTTTGTTTGAGGTGTGTGTGTCTTTGTTTGAGGTGTGTGTTTGTTTGTTTGAGGTGTGTGTGTCTTTGTTTGAGGTGTGTGTGTCTTTGTTTTAGGTGTGCGTGTCTTTGTTTGAGGTGTGTGTGTCTTTGTTTGAGGTGTGTGTTTGTTTGTTTGAGGTGTGTGTGTCTTTGTTTGAGGTGTGTGTGTCTTTGTTTGAGGTGTGTGTGTCTTTGTTTGAGGTGTGTGTGTCTTTGTTTGAGGTGTGTGTGTCTTTGTTTGAGGTGTGTGTTTGTTTGTTTGAGGTGTGTGTGTCTTTGTTTGAGGTGTGTGTTTGTTTGTTTGAGGTGTGTGTGTCTTTGTTTGAGGTATGTGTGTCTTTGTTTGAGGTGTGTGTGTCTTTGTTTGAGGTGTGTGTGTCTTTGTTTGAGGTGTGTGTGTCTTTGTTTGAGGTGTGTGTGTCTTTGTTTGAGGTGTGTGTGTCTTTGTTTGAGGTGTGTGTGTCTTTGTTTGAGGTGTGTGTGTCTTTGTTTGAGGTGTGTGTGTCTTTGTTTGAGGTGTGTGTGTGTCTTTGTTTGAGGTGTGTGTGTGTGTTTGTTTGAGGTGTGTGTGTCTTTGTTTGAGGTGTGTGTGTGTCTTTGTTTGAGGTGTGTGTGTCTTTGTTTGAGGTGTGTGTGTGTGTTTGTTTGAGGTGTGTGTTTTTGCTTGTATGAAATGTTTGTTTACACGAGATATGTATTTGCTTGATGTGTTGGTATGAGATTTTGCTTGTATGTGTGACTTTATTTGTACAAATATGTGTCTATTTGTGGTATGTTGGTCATGAATACACGATTGTCTGCCTAATATATGTTTGCTGTAAGTATGTGTGTGTTTAAAAGATGTGCTCTGCTTAACTAATAGATAGATATGTGTTTGTACTGGGAATGTGTGTGTGTGTTTGTGTGTGTGTGTTTGTGTGTGTGTGTGTGTTTGTGTGTGTGTGTGTGTGTGTGTGTGTGTGTGTGTGTGTGTGTGTGTGTATGTTTCCAGGATATGTGTTCCAGGCGAGCGCATGACACACACACACACACACACACACACACACACACACACACACACACACACATGCCAGGCTGGCCAACATACGAACGGCATTCAGAAACTTGTGTAAAGAATCATTCAGAACTTTGTATACCACATATGTCAGGCCAATCCTGGAGTATGCAGCCCCAGCATGGAGTCCATATCTAGTCAAGGATAAGACTAAACTGGAAAAGGTTCAAAGGTTTGCCACCAGACTAGTACCCGAGCTAAGAGGTATGAGCTACGAGGAGAGACTACGGGAATTAAACCTCACTTCGCTGGAAGACAGAAGAGTTAGGGGGGGACATGATCACCACATTCAAGATTCTCAAGGGAATTGATAGGGTAGATAAAGACAGGCTATTTAACACAAGGGGCACACGCACTAGGGGACACAGGTGGAAACTGAGTGCCCAAATGAGCCACAGAGATATTATAAAGAACTTTTTTAGTGTCAGAGTGGTTGACAAATGGAATGCATTAGGAAGTGATGTGGTGGAGGCTGACTCCATACACAGTTGAAGTGTAGATATGATAAGAGCCCAATAGGCTCAGGAATCTGTACACCTGTTGATTGACGGTTGAGAGGCGGGACCAAAGAGCCAGAGCTCAACCCCCGCAAGCACAACTAGGTGAGTACAACTAGGCGAGTACACACACACACACACACACACACACACACACACACACACACACACACACACACACACACACACACACACACATACACATACACGAGTCGTAGTGGGTATATTCCTGGTATATCTCCCCTCCCCCCCTCACTGCAGGCCCCAGCAAGCCACACCCCCCCCACCCCTCCCTCACCCTTCACATTGATTCCCACCACAAAATCCTCTCTATTGCTTCCATGGAATCCTGAAGTCAATATAGACTTCCAATCAACAAATACTTAGAAAATGATGGTCAAATATTGTATTATTTTTCTTTTCAGTCAAGAATGGTGCGCGGCCTTCACCTGGTTGCAAGGGAAGATTGCACAGCAATAGATTCTTCGTAATTAGTAGGGAAACGCAACTAGGTTTTGCTGGCGCATCAATACCAAGGTAAGCCAAGGTAAGAGAGAGAGAGAGAGAGAGAGAGAGAGAGAGAGAGAGAGAGAGAGAGAGACACAGAGAGAGAGACAGACAGAGAGAGAGAAAGAGAGAGAGGCAGAGAGAGTGAGTTTAGTTCCTTTATTATGCACCCCATACCCGCCCTGAGGGCAGTATAGTGTAGAAGGCATATTTACAAAATTGGCACAGGAACCGAACCCCACAACTCATTGTGCTAATTAAGTTACAGCCTTTATATACTCCAGACTCATAGTTTAATGTATACATCAACAATGGGCTCAGGAACTCGTCCATAAAAGTCTCGAATATGAGTAATTTAACTTTGCAGTAAGTTGGAAATAAAATGATTTTGTTGATTATGCAAGATGCGAGCACCCAGCAGGGAGGTTTAGCAGCCCGTGCTTGCACTTCCGTCAGTAAGGACAACTTGGGATGGTATGAGTGAAGTACACACACATATCAGGAGCCCTTGCGAAAGACTGTCTCTAAATTCTGCGATTTTTGTCCACATTCAGTGATATAAAACTGTTAGGTACTCATCTAGTTGTGCTTGCGGGGGGTTGAGCTTTGGCTCTTTGGTCCCGCGTCTCAATCGTCAATCAATTGGTGTAGTGTATATGTTGACCAGACCACACACTAGAAAGTGAAGGGACGACGACGTCTCGAGCCGTCCTGGACCATTCTCAAGTCGATTGTATGTGTGTGTATATGAGAAGTGTAGTGTATATGAGTGTATATTCAATGTATATGAGTAATGGTGCTGATGGAGTTTACATTTGATCAGATGTACACCACCAGATGGTGCCTCCCCCTCCCCCCACCCGCCAGGAGGTATCTGTAATCGAGCTTGAGCCAGCAGAAGCAGCGTATACAGTCACAAATACAGCCAACCAGAGGCTTAATAACCCCCCCAAAAAAGTATGCATATCTGCTGATCTTATTTAGATGACCCATAGATATGTAGCTCGTCGTGTCATAATAGTTTAATGGATCCATCCCCTGCAGTGTTGCATCCCCCTATTGTCGATATAGATACAATAACTAGTGGGACTTAATTTTTGTCTTGGGTGTACCACATTTTGTCATCTTATTTGCCCTCAGACGTCTCACAGGAAGTCTAAGATGGTACTCAATTCTCCCTTCTACACCATACGCTTTCATGAATTAATTCTATCGTGGATTTCTTGGACAATAATGGATGGGATGTACAAGGAGACAGACTCCGTGGCTTGCGACAGACACAAACACCTTTGAGTAATTGAGCCCATTGAGAAGTTGAGCCCATTGAGAAGTTGAGCCCATTAAGAAGTTGAGCCCATTAAGAAGTTGAGCCCATTGAGAAGTTGAGCCCATTAAGAAGTTGAGCCCATTAAGAAGTTGAGCCCATTGAGAAGTTGAACCCATTAAGAAGTTGAGCCCATTAAGAAGTTGAGCCCATTGAGAAGTTGAGCCCATTAAGAAGTTGAGCCCATTAAGAAGTTGAGCCCATTGAGAAGTTGAGCCCATTAAGAAGTTGAGCCCATTGAGAAGTTGAGCCCATTAAGAAGTTGAGCCCATTAAGAAGTTGAGCCCATTAAGAAGTTGAGCCCATTGAGAAGTTGAGCCCATTAAGAAGTTGAGCCCATTGAGAAGTTGAGCCCATTAAGAAGTTGAGCCCATTGAGAAGTTGAGCCCATTAAGAAGTTGAGCCCATTGAGAAGTTGAGCCCATTAAGAAGTTGAGCCCATTCATCGATAACTTAAGAGCCGCTTCAAAATAACGTATCAAAGTCCTCCTACAGAGAACGTCGCATTTCGATCGTATGCGTAACATAAGGCCAAAAATTGGTCGTGCTAGAAAATGAAAACGGCTGGCGATATTGACAGTGTCCCGTTTTCTGTTTTGGGTCCTCTGGTAGGTCAGTATTTACATACGTATTCTCCTCATCACCCGTGTTCCCACTCTCGAGAGGTGCACAGGCATCAACTGGGTAAAAAAGAAAAAAAAGGAAATGTGAAATAAAGGAAATAAATAATACTTCCACTCGTCGAGTCATCCACACTCCATCCTCCAGACTTCATCCTCCACACTTCATCCTCCACACTCCATCCTCCAGACTTCATCCTCCACACTTCATCCTCCAGACTCCATCCTCCAGACTCCATCCTCCACACTTCATCCTCCACACTCCATCCTCCAGACTTCATCCTCCACACTTCATCCTCCAGACTCCATCCTCCAGACTCCATCCTCCACACTCCATCCTCCACACTTCATCCTCCACACTTCATCCTCCAGACTTCATCCTCCACACTTCATCCTCCAGACTCCATCCTCCAGACTCCATCCTCCACACTCCATCCTCCAGACTTCATCCTCCACACTTCATCCTCCAGACTCCATCCTCCAGACTCCATCCTCCACACTCCATCCTCCAGACTTCATCCTCCACACTTCATCCTCCAGACTCCATCCTCCAGACTCCATCCTCCACACTCCATCCTCCAGACTTCATCCTCCACACTTCATCCTCCAGACTTCATCCTCCACACTTCATCCTCCACACTCCATCCTCCAGACTTCATCCTCCACACTCCATCCTCCAGACTTCATCCTCCACACTTCATCCTCCACACTCCATCCTCCAGACTTCATCCTCCACACTTCATCCTCCAGACTTCATCCTCCACACTTCATCCTCCACACTCCATCCTCCAGACTTCATCCTCCACACTTCATCCTCCACACTTCATCCTCCACACTTCATCCTCCACACTCCATCCTCCACACTTCATCCTCCACACTTCATCCTCCACACTTCATCCTCCAGACTTCATCCTCCACACTCCATCCTCCACACTTCATCCTCCACACTTCATCCTCCACACTCCATCCTCCAGACTTCATCCTCCAGACTTCATCCTCCACACTTCATCCTCCACACTCCATCCTCCAGACTTCATCCTCCACACTTCATCCTCCAGACTTCATCCTCCACACTTCATCCTCCACACTCCATCCTCCACACTTCATCCTCCACACTTCATCCTCCAGACTTCATCCTCCACACTTCATCCTCCACACTTCATCCTCCACACTTCATCCTCCACACTCCATCCTCCAGACTTCATCCTCCACACTTCATCCTCCACACTTCATCCTCCACACTCCATCCTCCACACTTCATCCTCCAGACTTCATCCTCCACACTTCATCCTCCAGACTTCATCCTCCACACTCCATCCTCCAGACTTCATCCTCCACACTTCATCCTCCACACTCCATCCTCCAGACTTCATCCTCCACACTTCATCCTCCACACTTCATCCTCCACACTTCATCCTCCACACTCCATCCTCCAGACTTCATCCTCCACACTTCATCCTCCACACTTCATGCTCCACACTTCATCCTCCACACTCCATCCTCCACACTCCATCCTCCACACTTCATCCTCCACACTTCATCCTCCACACTTCAACCTCCACACTTCATCCTCCACACTCCATCCTCCACACTTCATCCTCCACACTTCATCCTCCACACTTCATCCTCCACACTTCATCCTCCACACTCCATCCTCCACACTCCATCCTCCACACTTCATCCTCCACACTTCATCCTCCACACTTCATCCTCCACACTCCATCCTCCACACTCCATCCTCCAGACTTCATCCTCCACACTCCATCCTCCACACTCCATCCTCCAGACTTCATCCTCCACACTCCATCCTCCACACTCCATCCTCCAGACTTCATCCTCCACACTTCATCCTCCAGACTTCATCCTCCACACTTCATCCTCCAGACTTCATCCTCCACACTTCATCCTCCACACTTCATCCTCCACACTTCATCCTCCACACTCCATCCTCCATCCTCCACACTTCATCCTCCACACTTCATCCTCCACACTCCATCCTCCACACTCCATCCTCCAGACTTCATCTCCACACTCCATCCTCCAGACTTCATCATCCACACTCCATCCTCCAGACTTCATCCTCCACACTTCATCCTCCACACTCCATCCTCCAGACTTCATCTCCACACTCCATCCTCCAGACTTCATCCTCCACACTCCATCCTCCAGACTCCATCCTCCACACTCCATCCTCCACACTCCATCCTCCATCCTCCACACTTCATCCTCCACACTTCATCCTCCACACTCCATCCTCCACACTTCATCCTCCACACTTCATCCTCCACACTTCATCCTCCACACTTCATCCTCCACACTTCATCCTCCACACTTCATCCTCCACACTTCATCCTCCACACTTCATCCTCCACACTCCATCCTCCACACTTCATCCTCCACACTCCATCCTCCACACTCCATCCTCCACACTCCATCCTCCACACTTCATCCACACTTCATCCTCCACACTTCATCCTCCACACTTCATCCTACACACTTCATCCTCCACACTTCATCCTCCACACTCCATCCTCCACACTTCATCCTCCACACTTCATCCTCCACACTCCATCCTCCACACTTCATCCTCCACACTCCATCCTCCACACTCCATCCTCCACACTCCATCCTCCACACTTCATCCTCCACACTCCATCCTCCACACTCCATCCTCCACACTTCATCCTCCACACTCCATCCTCCACACTCCATCCTCCACACTCCATCCTCCACACTTCATCCTCCACACTTCATCCTCCACACTCCATCCTCCACACTTCATCCTCCACACTCCATCCTCCACACTCCATCCTCCACACTTCATCCTCCAGACTCCATCCTCCACACTTCATCCTCCACACTCCATCCTCCACACTCCATCCTCCACACTTCATCCTCCAGACTCCATCCTCCACACTCCATCCTCCACACTCCATCCTCCACACTCCATCCTCCACACTTCATCCTCCACACTTCATCCTCCACACTTCATCCTCCACACTCCATTCTCCACACTCCATCCTCCACACTTCATCCTCCACACTCCATCCTCCACACTCCATCCTCCACACTCCATCCTCCACACTCCATCCTCCACACTTCATCCTCCACACTCCATCCTCCACACTCCATCCTCCACACTCCATCCTCCACACTCCATCCTCCACACTCCATCCTCCACACTTCATCCTCCACACTCCATCCTCCACACTTCATCCTCCAGACTCCATCCTCCACACTTCATCCTCCACACTTCATCCTCCACACTTCATCCTCCACACTCCATCCTCCACACTCCATCCTCCACACTTCATCCTCCACACTTCATCCTCCACACTCCATCCTCCACACTTCATCCTCCACACTCCATCCTCCACACTCCACACTTCATCCTCCACACTCCATCCTCCACACTCCATCCTCCACACTTCATCCTCCACACTTCATCCTCCACACTTCATCCTCCACACTCCATCCTCCACACTCCATCCTCCACACTTCATCCTCCACACTCCATCCTCCACACTCCATCCTCCACACTCCATCCTCCACACTTCATCCTCCAGACTCCATCCTCCACACTTCATCCTTCACACTCCATCCTCCACACTCCAACCTCCACACTTCATCCTCCAGACTCCATCCTCCACACTTCATCCTCCACACTCCATCCTCCACACTCCATCCTCCACACTTCATCCTCCACACTCCATCCTCCACACTCCATCCTCCACACTTCATCCTCCACACTTCATCCTCCACACTTCATCCTCCAGACTCCATCCTCCACACTCCATCCTCCACACTCCATCCTCCACACTCCATCCTCCACACTTCATCCTCCACACTCCATCCTCCACACTCCATCCTCCACACTCCATCCTCCACACTCCATCCTCCACACTTCATCCTCCACACTCCATCCTCCACACTTCATCCTCCACACTTCATCCTCCACACTCCATCCTCCACACTTCATCCTCCACACTCCATCCTCCACACTTCATCCTCCACACTCCATCCTCCACACTTCATCCTCCACACTCCATCCTCCACACTTCATCCTCCACACTTCATCCTCCACACTCCATCCTCCACACTTCATCCTCCACACTCCATCCTCCACACTTCATCCTCCACACTCCATCCTCCACACTTCATCCTCCACACTCCATCCTCCACACTTCATCCTCCACACTCCATCCTCCACACTCCATCCTCCAGACTTCATCCTCCACACTCCATCCTCCACACTCCATCCTCCAGACTTCATCCTCCACACTTCATCCTCCACACTCCATCCTCCACACTCCATCCTCCACACTTCATCCTCCACACTCCATCCTCCACACTTCATCCTCCACACTTCATCCTCCACACTCCATCCTCCACACTTCATCCTCCACACTCCATCCTCCACACTTCATCCTCCACACTTCATCCTCCACACTTCATCCTCCACACTCCATCCTCCACACTTCCGGTTGGGTCGCGCGGCGCGACACCAGAGAGAGAATAAAGTAAAGCCAAGAAGGAAACGAAAAGGAACAAAATAAAAGAAAACAACAATCTCGAGCCCGATTATATTTATTGCAAAGACATTTTGTTTTGTAGAGCTTTAGTAAAGCCGGACGCTGTTTTGTAGAGCTTTAGTAAAGCCGGACGCTGTTTTGTAGAGCTTTAGTAAAGCCGGACGCTGTTTTGTAGAGCTTTAGTAAAGCCGGACGCTGTTTTGTAGAGCTTTAGTAAAGCCGGACGCTGTTTTGTAGAGCTTTAGTAAAGCCGGACGCGTTCTTGTCCTTAAGTCCAAGCCATTACCTTAGAACACTGTTGTTGTTGTTGTTGTCTGGCTCATCTTCCCTGTCCTTTCACCATCTTCTTCACCTCTCAATACCTTCCTTATTCTTCACTATCCTTCACACCAGCTTGCAATCACCATCTTCACTACCCTTCTCTCCCCCTACACCATCTTCACTACCCTTCTCTCCCCACCTACACCATCTTCACTATCCTTCTGTCCCCCCTACACCATCTTCACTACCCTTCTCCACCTTTTATCACCATCTTCACTACCCTTCACCTTTTATCACCATCTTCACTACCATTCTCCACATTTTATCACCATCTTCACTACCCTTCTCCCCCCCCCCCCTCCTACACCAGCTTCCCTGATCTTCACCATTCTAACCATCCTCACTACACGTTGCTTCATCAATACATAAAACACACACGAAACAAACCCGACAGTTAATTACCACGTAGATAATTAACGTTATTAATTACAACCTCGTAATTAATTTTAATGAGGCTGGAGTGTGGTATTTAGCGAGATATGACACTGATATAATTTGTCATGTTATGCAAATTGGTCAGACTCTGAGCCGTTTGGGACCACCTGTCACCCTGCGAAGTTTGGTGAGACTGGCCACTTGCGTCTGACCACCAGTCATTAACACAAGAGTCCCCCCCCCCTATTGTTAAACTAAA
Organism: Procambarus clarkii; assembly: GCF_040958095.1. NCBI lineage: Eukaryota > Metazoa > Arthropoda > Malacostraca > Decapoda > Cambaridae > Procambarus > Procambarus clarkii. The sequence goes on from NC_091157.1 coordinate 5,502,588, forward strand.
TATATTCATTATATGCAGGAACTATTTTAAAAATTGGGGTGAATTAGTCTGTACATCGGGCAACCCTGCGGTTGAAGGGGTGACTTGTAAGGTTTAGGGCGGTTGAAGGGGGTGACTTCTAAGGTTTAGGGGGGTTGAAGGGGTGACTTGTAAGGTTTAGAGCGGTTGAAGGGGGTGACTTCTAAGGTTTAGGGGGGTTGAAGGGGTGACTTCTAAGGTTTAGGGGGTTGAAGGGGTGACTTCTAAGGTTTAGGGGGTTGAAGGGGTGACTTCTAAGGTTTAGGGGGTTGAAGGGGTGACTTCTAAGGTTTAGGGGGTTGAAGGGGTGACTTCTAAGGTTTAGGGGGTTGAAGGGGTGACTTCTAAGGTTTAGGGGGTTGAAGGGGTGACTTCTAAGGTTTAGGGGGTTGAAGGGGTGACTTCTAAGGTTTAGGGGGTTGAAGGGGTGACTTCTAAGTTTTAGGGGGTCGAAGGGGTGACTTCTAAGGTTTAGGGCGGTTGAAGGGGTGACTTCTAAGGTTTAGGGGGTTGAAGGGGTGACTTCTAAGGTTTAGGGGGTTGAAGGGGTGACTTCTAAGGTTTAGGGGGTTGAAGGGGTGACTTCTAAGGTTTAGAGGGTTGAAGGGGTGACTTCTAAGGTTTAGGGCGGTTGAAGGGGTGACTTCTAAGGTTTAGGGGGTTGAAGGGGTGACTTCTAAGGTTTAGGGGGTTGAAGGGGTGACTTCTAAGGTTTAGGGGGGTTGAAGGGGTGACTTCTAAGGTTTAGGGGGGTTGAAGGGGTGACTTCTAAGGTTGGTTGATCTGGCACGCAGAAAGAGAGTGGGGGTGGCACGCACACTGAAACTAACTGTGGCCCGCGTGCACTCATAGTTAGTACAGCGTGTGCTGCTCAGTGATGTTAATTGCATTCTTGGTCCGTGAGCGGGCCCGCCGCGCCCAGCTTGCTGTTGTTGATTCACAACCTGCATTGTAAAGTTCGTTGACTTCCTCGACCTGAGTTGTTGCGTTGTGTGCTGGCTGTGAGTGACGGGTTGCAACTTGTCTGCCTCCCTCTCTTGCCCTCTTGTACCTCTCTTGCCCTCTTGTACCTCTGTTCCTCTTGTACTCCCTTCCTCCTGTACTCCTTCCGCCCCCCCCCCCCCGTTCCACCAAGTTACAGCGCCGCTCCTGTGCCAGGTAAGTCCACTACGGGCTCACCATAGCCCGTGCTACTTGGAACTTTTTGTTCCCAGTAGCTGAATCTCAAACAACAACAACAACCCGTTCCATCCCAAATCCTTATCGCGATCGAATGAACAAATCCACAAGGGCCGTGACGAGGATTCGAACCTGCGTCCAGGAGCTCTCTCGGAGGAGGAGAGCTCTTCTTATCGCGATCCTTTCTCAGTGCTATATAGTCGTAATCACTTGACACTTTCCCCCCTGATAGTTCCCTTTCTCTATTCCTCTTATCCTTCCTTCTCTTGTTCTGTTATTCTCTTCCCTTCGTCTCTTATCTTCCCTACCTCCTCTCCTCCATTCATACCATCACATGACTCGACTATGCGGGTTTTAGAGGGGGGGGGCGGCGTGATGTGTGTGTGGCACTGTGCCAACCCCCGGCCAGGCACTCTATCCCGCCCTAGCCTGTTAGAGCAGTGTGGGGGGAGGGGTAGAGAAGAGGGGATAGGCGGAGAGAGGGACGGAGGTAGAGAGGAAGCGAGGAAGACGAAGGAGAGGTGGAAGGAAGTCATAGACGAGAGAGTGAGTGGGAAGGAGGGATTTGTTTGGTACTCGCTGTTTGTAACTGTGGAACCCCTTAGTACCGGTGGAACCCCTTAGTACCGGTGGTACCCCTAAGCAACGGTGGAACCCCCCTTAGTACCGGTGGAGCCCCTTAGTACCGGTGGTACCCCTAAGCAACGGTGGAACCCCCCTTAGTACCGGTGGAGCCCCTTAGTACCGGTGGTACCCCTTAGCAACGGTGGAACCCCCCTTAGTACCGGTGGAACCCCTTAGTACCGGTGGTACCCCTTAGTACCGGTGGTACCCCTTAGCAACGGTGGAACCCCCCTTAGTACCGGTGGAACCCCTTAGTACCGGTGGAACCCCTTAGTACCGGTGGTACCCCTTAGCAACGGTGGAACCCCCCTTAGTACCGGTGGAACCCCTTAGTACCGGTGGAACCCCTTAGTACCGGTGGAACCCCTTAGCAAAGGTGGAACCCCTTAGCAACGGTGGAACCCCCCCTTAGTAACTGTTACTCTATGCAGGCGATGAGTCACAATAACGTGGCTGAAGTAGTTTGACCAGACCACACACTAGAAGGTGAAGGGACGACGACGTTTCGGACCGTCCTGGACCATTCTCAAGTCGATTGTGTATGAGTGTACAATCGACCTGAGAATGGTCCAGGACGGACCGAAACGTCGTCGTCCCTTCACCTTCTAGTGTGTCACGGACCGAAACGTCGTCGTCCCTTCACCTTCTAGTGTGTGGTCTGGTCAAACTGTTGCCCTACTGTAGTACTCAGGAATATTATTTTGTCATTGATGCAATTGCTGCAGGTCTGGCATCCCAGGCAACCTATTGCAAGTTTGGAAAACCTCTTGACAGGTGTGTGGCACCTTCGTGTGACGTCAACTCCACTGGTTGACGTGTGTGTAGGCACGGGAGATGTAGTTCCCAGGCTGACTTCGTGGGAGTGACTTCAGACCTAAGAATAGGTAGATTTGTAAATGCTTTTGTTGGGTAATTTTTCTCCGTACTGGGGCAGGGTTCAGGAAAATCTCTGGTGCCTTCTGGAACTACGGAACTCCTTGCAACTAGAAAGTTCCTTGCAACTAGGGAGCTCCTTGCAATTATGGAACTCATTCCTACTACGAAATTCCTTTCAACTACTGAACTCCTTCCAATGCATCCTGAAGCCTCTTGTAACACTAAAAGTGTGTCTGCAACACGTATTCTTACAAGACCAGGAATACGTAATTCTACAACACTACAATTTTGCAATGCGATGCAACACTTGACGTCCACTCCACGCCACCACCTTTTGTATAGTTTGCAGTTTTGCAACTCTGCGACCCTTCTGCCGTTCGGATACTACCTTCAGCTTAGTAATTCCACGCATCCTGATGCTCTTTGCAACCCCTAGCAATCTCACTCAACACGGACACTACGATGTTATGACAGCCCTTTCGCCCCCTCTTCAATTCCATCAATTTCGTGCAGCATGGATTAAATGCAACATATTGCATTTAATGCAACAGGCGCTCTCCTGTCCAGCAACAGAGACATCCTATGTGACACAGAGACCGCAGCCTTTGGAACACCAAGACCTCTCTCTCTCTCTCTCTCTCTCTCTCTCTCTCTCTCTCTCTCTCTCTCTCTCTCTCTCTCTCTCTCTCTCTCTCTCTCTCTCTCTCTCTCTCTCTCTCCTTCCCTCCCCTCTGCGGCACAGATATGCTTCCCTTGCAACCTGGCAAGGTTTAATACATCGTTCTATATATATATCTACTTTATAGTTTGCAAGTTGCTTCATAACTACAGGTTGTCATGCGCCAGTAGCGAGCGAGACGCTTCGTGGCTCGATCGTTCGTTACTGGGAAGTTACGAGCAGTCTCGTGATGGTGTGTGTGGGGAAGAGAGAGAGAGAGAGAGGAGGTATAAATAGGAGAGGAGAGGATGGGAGAGGAAAATTGAGCTCCGTGCATGTAAAGGTTTGCTGAGGAAAAGGTACAAAGCAGATACGGTGATAAGTTTAACTTTCATGATTAATTGTTGGAGCCTGACTTAGGCTGTGATGAATTGGTCTCTTCTTCTCCTCCCAAAACACCCTCCCTATGTCTCTCTCTATCTTCCTTCATCCTCTCTACTTCTCTATTACTTTCTCCATCTCTTTCTCTGTCTATCTCCCAGCCCCATTTCAAGTAGGGAACAGGATGAATCAATAGTCAACTGTGCACTAAAACCTTTAACTGGTCAATTATGGAGTGAAGTTCTCGAGAAAGTCACATATAGCATAAAGGTGCTCATTGTGACTGTGATTTCCACCTTCAGGATACAGGTGTGATGTGATACCAACCTTTTCCATCCCATGGAGGATTCCATCCCATTTAGTACCTTGTGTCTGGCCTCTTGCTTTCTCCACTTAGCTTCAAACGCCTCCTGACGATCCAAAAATATGCAGTCTACCCTCCCTTCTCCTTCCTGTCTAAGATTTGTCGCCTGATTAGAGAATTCTATTAAACCTGAGAGGCCAAATTTGCCGTCCCTGAACCCATGCTGGTGATGTGTTACAAAGTTCTTTTTTCTCCTGATGTTCTACTAGTTTTTTACTCACAATCTCCATCAGTTGTTTTGGAATGTAGTTTAGGACCACTGGTTTGCAGTTCAGCGCCTCCTGTGTGTCTGCCTTTGTGTTTATCAGGAATACAGTAGCCGTCTTCCAACATTTTGGTAGTTCTACTGTTGCCTGATACATGTTGTGCACCATGGAGAGTGGTAAAGCATAGCAAAACTTCTTGACAGCACTTTTTAACACGTCAACAACATAGCACTTCTTAACAGGTCACCAGTCCTCCACTACTGACAACAGGTCACCAGTCCTCCACTACTGACAACAGGTCACCAGTCCTCCACTACTGACAACAGGTCACCAGTCCTCCACTACTGACAACAGGTCACCAGTCCTCCACTACTGACAACAGGTCACCAGTCCTCCATTACTGACAACAGGTCACCAGTCCTCCACTACTGACAACAGGTCACCAGTCCTCCACTACTGACAACAGGTCACCAGTCCTCCACTACTGACAACAAGGTCACCAGTCCTCCACTACTGTCAACAAGGTCACCAGTCCTCCACTACTGACAACAAGGTCACCAGTCCTCCACTACTGACAACAAGGTCACCAGTCCTCCACTACTGTCAACAAGGTCACCAGTCCTCCACTACTGTCAACAAGGTCACCAGTCCTCCACTACTGTCAACAAGGTCACCAGTCCTCCACTACTGACAACAAGGTCACCAGTCCTCCACTACTGACAACAAGGTCACCAGTCCTCCACTACTGACAACAAGGTCACCAGTCCTCCACTACTGTCAACAAGGTCACCAGTCCTCCACTACTGTCAACAAGGTCACCAGTCCTCCACTACTGACAACAGGTCACCAGTCCTCCACTACTGTCAACAAGGTCACCAGTCCTCCACTACTGACAACAGGTCACCAGTCCTCCACTACTGTCAACAAGGTCACCAGTCCTCCACTACTGACAACAAGGTCACCAGTCCTCCACTACTGACAATATATCGTGATAAAAATAATTAACACCCTCTTCCGGCTCTCAGCACATCGGTGTGTAAATGCTCCTTAAGGCGTCTATATAACAATTAAAACATTTTACGCTGCTGGGTTCTCCTACCCAGACACTTTCCTCATTTCTCAGACAAGCTCCGGAAATATTCCTTTGGGGGGCTGAGACCGCGATCGTTAATCAGAACTTGGCTTATGTGTCGGCAGTCAGAATTCCGTCTGGGTTTTTTTCCAAGGGTGAAAAAGGGGCAAGATAGTCAACTTCTCTTCAATTTCACGAGTTGCATTCATCGTCACTGTTTCAGGGTGGGTGGTGGAATTCAATTTCTTTATTATGCACCCCATACCCATCCCGTGGGCGGTGGTGTAAAGGATTACAGAGGCACATAAAGGTTCAGGAACTGAACCCTCTAGTTCGTTTAGCTAAGGAAATAACAGTCTTTTGACGCTAGTTACAAAATTATTAATGTTATATATACATGTACACATACTCATACATATATTACATATATGTATATATATATGTATATATATATATATATATATATATATATATATATATATATATATATATATATATATATATATATATGTATGTATGTATAGCTGTGGAATTGTTCCCGCTCTTGGTAAAGACCTTCATCTTCCAAGCTGAGACGAGGTTTCAGCTTTAGCTGTGTCTGTTGTTTCCATACAGCCACAAACAACTCGATTGTCTGTGTGTAATTACCTAAGTATAGTTACAGGATGAGAGCTACGCTCGAGGTGTCCCGTCTTCCCAGCACTCTTTGTCGTATAACACTTTGAAACTACTGACGGTCTTGGCCTCCACCACCTTCTCACTTAACTTGTTCCAACCGTCTACCACTATTTTTATTATTTTTTTTTTACTATTTATGCCTGCAGAATCGAGCTATTTAGCTCTTGGACCCCGCCTTTCTAACACAATCTATGTGTGTACGCACCTAGTTGTTGTACTCACCTAGTTGTGATTGCGGGGGTTGAGCTCTGGCTCTTTGGCTCTGGCCTCTCAACTATCAAACAATTAACTTTTTTTTTTGAGACTCTCCATAGCCCTCGTCCTTCGCCAAGATAAGCAGCACCTCGATGCTCAAGCGGCACCTTCAATTTTTTTTTTAATATATGCAAGAATTCTTAAATTCTTGTACAGCCACTAGCAAGCATAGCATTTCGGGCAGGTCCTAATTAATCCTAATTTTTCCCTGGAATACGACCCGCCAAATCATTTAACAACCAGGTACCCATTCACTGCTGGGTGAACAGAGACGTACAGTTATGGACTGACGCCCAGTCAATCCTCCCCGGGCAGGATTCGAACCCAGACCAAAGCGCTTGCGAAGCGCCGAGTGAGAGTGTTACCACTACGCCACGGGGACTGCAAATGGGCACAAACGCTTCTTACATATCTGGATTAAAATATGATTATCCACGTGGGTTTAGTTTAATGTATAAAAAATAAGTCAAATGGAATGTAAATAATTAGTTTTCGCGCCATTTCAGGTATGGTTCATCGAGGGGACAGAAATGGACCAATTTTTAAGGTACGTAACAATTTCCCCTCAATTTCCATTCTTGCCATATTTGGCAATTAATTGAGTGTTCAATTGCCATATTTGGTGATTAATTGTTGCCATGTTTGGTAATTAATTGTTGCCATATTTGGTGATTAATTGTTGCCATGTTTGGTGATTAATTGTTGCCATGTTTGGTAATTAATTGTTGCCATATTTGGTGATTAATTGTTGCCATGTTTGGTAATTAATTGTTGCCATATTTGGTGATTAATTGTTGCCATATTTGGTAATTAATTGTTGCCATGTTTGGTAATTAATTGTTGCCATATTTGGTGATTAATTGTTGCCATATTTGGTGATTAATTGTTGCCATGTTTGGTAATTAATTGTTGCCATGTTTGGTAATTAATTGTTGCCATATTTGGTGATTAATTGTTGCCATGTTTGGTAATTAATTGTTGCCATGTTTGGTAATTAATTGTTGCCATATTTGGTGATTAATTGTTGCCATATTTGGTAATTAATTGTTGCCATGTTTGGTAATTAATTGTTGCCATATTTGGCAATTAATTGTTGCCATATTTGGTAATTAATTGTTGCCATGTTTGGTAATTAATTGTTGCCATATTTGGTAATTAATTGTTGCAATGTTTGGTAATTAATTGTTGCCATATTTGGCAATTAATTGTTGCCATATTTGGTAATTAATTGTTGCCATATTTGGTAATTAATTGTTGCCATATTTGGTAATTAATTGTTGCCATATTTGGTAATTAATTGTTGCCATGTTTGGTAATTAATTGTTGCCATATTTGGCAATTAATTGTTGCCATATTTGGCAATTAATTGTTGCCATATTTGGGAATTAATTGTTGCCATGTTTGGTAATTAATTGTTGCCATGTTTGGTAATTGATTGTTGCCATGTTTGGTAATTAATTGTTGCCATGTTTGGTAATTAATCCCAACCTAAGAAAAGTCAGTAAACAAACAAAACAAACAAGCTCAGACGAACTATTCTCACGTAGGGAGGGAAGGGAACTATGAAAGGGGGGAAAGTGCCAAGCCATTACGACTATATAGCACTTGGAAGAGAGTTAGGGTACGCATTTTGGATGGGACGGGACGGGGGGAAAGGAATGGTGCCCAACCACTTGTGGACGATCGGGGATTGAACGCCGACCTGCATGAAGCGAGGCCTCTATTGGGTAGAATTAGGCCGGAGCTGTGGCGCCGAGGCAAACCTTCCGGGGAACACAATGTCTCTGGTCGCTGGTGTAAGCACACACACACACACACACACACACACACACATTAGGAAGTGATGTGGTGGAGGCTGACTCCATACACAGTTTCAAGTGTAGATATGACAGAGCCCGATAGGCTCAGGAATCTGTACACCTGTTGATTGACGGTTGAGAGGCGGGACCAAAGAGCCAGAGCTCAACCCCCGCAAACACAACTAGGTGAGTACAACTAGGTGAGTACACACACACACACACACACACACTAGACCAGCTGAGAAATTGTGGATTATGTTTAAATGTGTTGGCATGATAGTTGTCTGGCGTGATAATTATAACAGCCTTCACCCTTGCTGTTAGTTAGGTTTAAGGACATAATTATCCTCGAATGATAGTTTAATCTCGCCGTCAATATTGCACATATATATATTGGCACTCACACGAGTTACTGGTTATACAGGAAATGGTAGTAAGTAGCAGCTTGGCCCTCAGTAGTGTTTGGACCTACAGTAGTGCCAGGCACTCGAGGTAGGCTGTCTGGACCTACAGTATGGCCAGACAGGCAAGAATCGTAGTGTAACTACACCCATTGTGATTATTTTCTTGATCTTACACCATTCTTCTTCTCTTCCCTCATGTCTGGGGGGCCATTTATCCCCTCCCATCCTTGAGTTCTCTTCCACGTAAAAACACGAGAAGGGAAGCCATGTCTTACCTCCACCTGCTCCTAACTCCGCCTTCCCCCTTCCCTAAATCCTCATAAACAATACACTCACCCTCATCCCACCAAGCTATAATTCCCCCTCTTACCCTCAGTCGTCCCTCTCTTGACCCGAGACTTACCTTCTGGCCAGCCTTCATGGAGGTGTCCTTGACGTCCTTGATGCCCTTCCTGGCGTCCTTGACGAGCCCCGTCAGCGCCTTCTTGGTCTGAGAGCCCCGGCGGGAGTCCGTACAGGGCGGCAGAAGCGATGACCTGCACGGAGGGGGACAAGGAGATAGGTGATACAGGTGAGGGGAGATTAAATGATGTATCCAGGACGATTGATATATAAGGGGAAAGGGGGAAGGATGGGATGGGAAAGGAGATCAACTAGAGGAAGATAAGGAGACAGAGAGGGAGGAAAGGTAAGGAGGAAGATGGTGATGGTGAGAGGAGGTTTGTGGGAAACAAAAAACAAATGCCTGTGATTGATTATGAAACTCCCACAATTGTGTGGGATTCTAAATAAATAAAAAGACTAAAAAAATGCAACTATAGCATGCAAAACAAAAGAAAGGGAGTCTTAGCTGCCATAGAAGTTCAGCCAAAGAATCCTCTCGATTTCCTGGGTACAGGTTGAAGAAGGAACTTCAAGTACCTGTTGATATTTTCCACACATTAAAAGATTGGAATGAATAAATGGAAAACAGCAACAATAACTGTTGACCAGACCACACACTAGAAGGTGAAGGGACGACGACGACGACGTTTCGGTCCGTCCTGGACCATTCTCATTCGATTGAGAATGGTCCAGGACGGACCGAAACGTTGTCGTCGTCGTCCCTTCACCTTCTAGTGTGTGGTCTGGTCAACATACTTCAGCCCCGTTATTGTGACTCAGCGCCTGCAGCGACAATAACTATTGCTGGTTGAACTGGCTGACAAAATCAACTTGATTTTTGTTGAACATCTCTAGCCTATCTCTCGTTAATATTGTCATATATCTGCGTTTAACAAAGAGGAATTGCAACAATGATAGTTATTAGTGATATATCATTAGCATCATTTGCCTGTTATTGGCGAAGATGAATTAGTTATCTTAAATTGAATATTATTACATGAGTGATAACTGTTTAAGAGATTTAATTGATTGATATTGATAGATATAATTGAATTTAATCAAGATTAGATCAAGATTTATATTGATCATTTATTTACTATTTATACTATGATAGATATTATTTAATCAAATTGATATAATTTATATGAATATATATGGATATGATTTATAGATTAATAAAAATATAAAGTTATAGACTTACTATTTAACTGGGGCTTTCCCCACTTTATATCATTTAAGTTATTAATAATGAAATTGTTAATGACACGATTAAACCTTAATTGGCTAACAAGGTAAAAAGTGCACATTAAACTTATCCTAACTGACGACCGGAGCCTGACTGAGGATCCCTTGAGATGTTGAGCTCAGCATGTTGAAGTGTAGACTGATATTTCTGCCTTGTAGGGATTGTAGTAGATAGTGCAGTGGCGTTAGTTCTGGTACATCATCGCGGCCTAGCTTGTGTTTACACTGTGTTTACACTGTGTTTACAGTGTATTTACGTTGTGTTTACACTGTGTGAGACTTAAATGCTCTTAAGAATGTTCTACACTGAAAGATGTGTTTGATATACGCTGATTTAGATGGTCGTGGTTAAAGTTGATATCCCAGTCTATAACAGGTATATGTGACCCACACAGGTGGTTGTTCTCTCCCTAGCCTCTAGCCCCCAGCCCTCTGCTGAGGGGTTACCTGGGAGTGTATTTGTGTCTTATTTCTACAATTGTAAACGATTAATTCGAGATCAAATTAATTTGTAGGATTAAGGTAATAGTGATTTAATGATCGTTAAGTGTAATTTTGATATGATTAAATTCTTAGCTAAGAATGAGTAGTGACGTCATTAGTCGTCATATACTGCTGACCAAGCAGTCTGTTGTAGCTTGGCTTGGTAGTCTCATATGAGCGGCGTACGTAACTTAGGCATGTAGATGTAGGATGTATAATGCAGCAAGTACCTACATAAATACATCAATTAATGTATTAATATATATTAGTACAGTGAAAATTTTCCCACAGGCGTGAGGGATGATAATGGAGACTTAATCTATAGGGATAAGGGCGGAAGAAGATTAGGGATAAGGATAAAGTTAAAGAAGGAAAATAGGGCATTAGGAAGACAAGGATGACAGGTGTAAGGGAGAACAAAAGAAAGAGAATGTAGATTAGAAACAGATAAGAACCCAAATATATATATTGACACGGCTACTGGCGACGCTGAAGGCAGCAGCAGCAGCACTTACCTCCTTGAGGAAGGCACGGAGTCCTCCGGTTGGGGTGTTCCGGAATGTGGAGGGGTGTTGGTGTGCGTGGGTGACACGGGCGCCGTGGAGGGCGTGGAGGGGCGTGGTGGGCGTCGGAAGCCCAGAAGGGGCGTGCCACTCTGTGGGGTGCCTCCAGCAGGCGGCCCGAGCAGGTCTGCCAGAGGAGGGGAAAGATATAAGAGGAATTTCAACATTAAAGACGCAAAATATGGAACATCAGCGAAACTTTTGAGATGAGACAGTGGGTTAAGGCTGAGTAGTTATACTGGTAGTTAGTAGTTATGTCAGTGGGTTAAGGCTGAGTAGTTAAGGCTGGATCCAGTTGGTTAAGATCCAGTGGTTAAGACCCAGTGGTTAATGCTAAGTGGTAAAAGTACAATATACTTTTTTTAAAGCACATTTATATTAAAACACCTTATGGGATTTGAATTGCAGTATTCTAGTTTATAAACCTCTCCCTGTTTATAAAAATCTCGCCAGCTATCTTAATTCCTACTTGATATCATGACCCCAATCTGGGACTAATTTTCTTCTATGATATCCAGAGCCTCAGATGATTTCTTGAGCTTAGTTTGCTATCCTACTCCCCACCTGCTGGAATTGATTTTTTTTAAATTTATAATCGTTTTCATAAATGAACTGATGTTTACATTTATACGAATTCAAAAAACATTTATTCTTAAAATGGCTATATTTATAGTAACTTGAATGGCTAATGTTCTAAGCTTCGCTCCTCATCCCAATTCTTATCTGAAGCCTCGCTTATCTTGGTACATGCAAGTCATATCTGTTAACCTAACCAGCTATCCCAAGCCTCACGTAGAGAGCCTCTATCCCAAGTCTCATCTCGAGAGCCTCTATCCCAAGTCTCATCTCGAGAGCTTCTATCCCAAGTCTCACCTGGAGAGCCTCTCCGACCCTGGTTTTCTCCTTCCAGGAGTTTCCAGCGAGCCTCAGGTGGGCCATCTGAACGAGACATGTCGCTCCGTTGTCCTTTGTCGTTGACTTAAGCGCGCGATGTCCGCAATCACTGTCGCTGGTCTCTGTCTTCAGCAGGACGAAGCGGCCCGTCGCCCGCTCATGGGGTCACGAACTGGACGCCTCTTGCAAAAGTCAGAAACACAGGGCTTGCCTTAGAAAGATACTGTCACCTGCTTCCCTTGTGTTCGAAGCCCTTGAATCTTGATAGCTGATGGCGGACGTTGGCTTCTCGTAACTTTTAACGCCTACATCTTCAGAATCCACTGTTGTTTCTTCTTGTTCTACCTCTTCTTCCTCCTCTCTGGCGTCGTTATGACTCGAAGTTCCAGACTGCGGTCTGCCTCCTCTCTGAGCTGATTCCTCACGCCCCTCCAGCTTCGACCTGAGCGAAGTCAACCACGAGACAGTAATCAATATTCTGTATTAAGACGTTCAGTATTTAGCCTGAAAATTTTAGACATTGGTTAAATTTTGTGGTTTAATAAGGAGTTATCCAACTCAAGCAGATAGGAATAACACAAATTTTGCGGCTACTTGTTGAAGTATTGTCTTAAGATATAACTGTGGCTCAGATTGTACTACTTTGGCAATCTTGGAAGCAGGAAAGTATTCACAAACACACACACACACACACACACACACACACACACACACACACACACACACACACACACACTACACACACACACACACACACACACACACACACACACACACACACATTTATTTAACACAAGGGGCGCACGTTTTAGGGGGGACACAGGTGGAAATTGAGTACCCAAATGAGCCATAGAGACGTTAGAAAGAATTTGTTTATTGTCAGAGTAGTAGACAAATGGAATGCACTAGGAAGTGATGTGGTGGAGGCTCAACCCCAACAAGCACAACAACTAGGTGAATACACACACACACAATTAAAAATCCAGCTTTTTCGCAGTATATAAAAGGTTTGTAAAGACGTTTGAGCACAAAGTCACAGAGAGTGATGTCACCAATCATCAAGAAGGCGGTCATAAGGTGCTGGTGGAGCAACACTTCAACACTACGGGGCTCACCATAGCCCGTGCTGCTTGGAGTTTTTTTGTTCCAAGTAGCGAATCTTAAAGAACCACGACACTCCAACAATGTTATTCTCCAAGTAGTAAAGCTGCCGTTACATCCACCTACACCAACATTCCCTCCTTCTCTTCACAAGGAAAAATGGTGGTGACAGCAAGTGTTAAGTCTTTTAATTGCAGGAGATGGAACTGCTTGCCAAAAAGTCTTAAAAGGGCCTGCCAGGCTTCCTGTCCCCTATAACGATCTCCAATGTCTTTCTAGGAAAGAGTGTCGTTGTCCGCGCTGGCACCCTTCCAGAAGCAGCCCAGTCCTAACGGTGCTTAACCTGACTAACTGACGAACATCATGAATGAACTGGTGGAAGAATGAATGAATTATTGGAAGAATGAATGAACTATTGGAAGGGTGAATGAATTAGAGGAAGGATGAATGAACTGGTGGAAGGATGAATGAATTGGTGGAAGGATGAATGAACTGGTGGAAGGATGAATCAACTAGTGTACAAATGACCTTTTTGGATGGATAAATAAACTGATGAATAAATGTATGAACAGGTTAATGACTGGATAACCAACTCATCCACATTCATACCCACGTAAATACATGCATTAACATTGTTTCATGCATACAGGCGGGCCCAAAGAGCCAGAGCTCAACCCCCCGCACGCGCAACTAGGTGAGTACACGGGTTCAGACTGGAACCCACTATTTACAAGACAAATGTTTATGCAAAGACAGGCGGACGGAATACATCTATAATATTAAAGTATAAGTACGTTTATTGAGGCAATAAGATATATTTGAAATGGATGGAGTAGCTTAGGCTATTTATATCTTCCTATATGAGAGAGAGAGAGAGACTGAGAGACTGAGAGAGGGAGACTGAGACAGGGAGACTGAGACAGGGAGACTGAGACAGGGAGACTGAGACAGGGAGAGAGAGAGAGAGAGAGAGAGAGAGAGAGAGAGAGAGAGAGAGAGAGAGAGAGACAGAGAGAGACAGAGAGAGAGAGAGAGAGAGAGAGAGAGAGACAGAGAGAGACAGAGAGAGAGAGAGAGAGAGAGAGAGAGAGAGAGAGAGAGAGAGAGACAGAGAGAGACAGAGAGAGACAGAGACAGAGAGAGAGAGAGAGAGAGAGAGAGAGAGAGAGAGAGAGAGAGAGAGAGAGAGAGAGACTGAGAGAGGGAGACTGAGAGAGGGAGACTGAGACAAGGAGACTGAGACAAGGAGACTGAGACAAGGAGACTGAGACAAGGAGACTGAGACAGGGAGAGAGAGAGAGAGAGAGAGAGAGAGAGAGAGAGAGAGAGAGAGAGAGACTGAGAGACTGAGACAAGGAGACTGAGACAGGGAGAGAGAGAGAGAGAGAGAGAGAGAGAGAGAGAGACTGAGAGACTGAGACAGGGAGACTGAGACAGGGAGACAGAGAGACAGAGAGAGAGAGAGAGAGAGAGAGAGAGAGAGAGAGAGAGAGAGAGAGAGAGAGAGAGAGAGAGAGAGAGAGAGAGAGAGAGAGATAGACACGAGTACTTAAGGAAGGCATTCCAAAGAGTAATGGGACATTAGCGCTAAAATATCAGCGGGAAGAGCTGCCCTGTACGTTTGAGCAGAGTAGGAAATGAGGCGAAGTCTAGCATTTGGAAGGAATTGAAGACGTTGGGGGGGGGGGTGATGGGGAGGGGGTTACTAGGGGAGGCTAGAAGGGGGAAACTATAAGGGGGGGGGAAAGCGTCAAGCCATCACGACTATATAGCACTGGGAAAGGGGGTCAGGATCAGGATTTGGGATGGGACGGGGGAGAAGGAATGGTGCCCAACCACTTGTGGACGGTCGGGGATTGAACGCCGACCTTCATATTCCAATAATTAATAGTTTGCATTAATCTATCACTTTCCAACACACGGCGACAGTCGCTTCAATAGCTGCATGTGTGGACTTGGACCTATCTATCGTCACTGTGCTTATCTATCGTCACTGTGGGGGGGGGGGGGGGGGCTACATTTGTGTTCGACAACAATGCCCGGCATCTGATAGATTGCTTTAGCTCGCTGCAGTGTTTTACTTTGTTCATATAAGCGTTCTCTTTCACTCCATTATCGCCCTAATGACTTTATGCTAACTATTTCGGAGGCCATCTGGCCAAAACTAATTTTTATGGCCGAGAGAATGTGAGTGTTTTTTTAATGGTGATCAGTTATTTTAAATTGAATGAAAAATGAAAGGGAAAATTCATTTCAGGGAAAATGAAAGAGAGAGAGAGAGAGAAAGAGAGAGAGGAGACAGAGAGATTGAGAGAGAGACTGAGAGAGGGAGAGAGAGAGATCTCTCTCTATCAAATATCTCTAGATATTTGTGATGGTCTGAAAGCATATTACGGTTCTTGTAATAGGTCTACATATAAACTGGCAAAGGAACTTTGTCGTAAACAGAGAATATTCTCAAGTTATATCAGTATTGTATTTTAAATTGTTGGTTTAAAATATAAGTAGTCAATGCTGAAAACGTTTTCTTTGAAGAATTTGGTTTTGTAAACAGAATTCTCAGGCACAAATAGTTTTCGAATTGAATTTTTACATTATCGTCAATAATACACTGTATACACATACACCAATCGTAATAAAACCTAACCTTAACCTAAAGTAACCTGGATCTAACCTAACCATGGATAGAGAGTAGACAATAGCATTAATTATTTGATCCCAATCCATTCCCTTGAGCGGATCCCCTCCTTGAGGACAGGTTGTAGGGTATACTCACTCACAGATATTCTATTCCTCTCAGTGTATGGAAATTAAGAGTTGATTAAAACCCTGAACTCCAGTTATGATTGATTTATAGGACTTCAACCATGGTCAGACATTCTCTCTCTCTCTCTCTCTCTCTCTCTCTCTCTCTCTCTCTCTCTCTCTCTCTCTCTCTCTCTCTCTCTCTCTCTCTCTCTCTCTCTCTCTCTCTCTTTCTCTCTCTCTCTCTCATATCGCACATTACACAAATATTGAGTTAGACTGAGGTCGGCACCGGGATTAAACGTTCCCTCATACCACATCTCCCCTCGTGGAGCTTGAATATTGATGAATCTGTCACCTTTCCGAACTCCCCTCTGAAGCCTGGTACTTCCCCTCTGAAGCCTAGCTGCTTCCCCTCTGAGGCGCCCTTATGTAGCCCTGGCAACACTTTCTGGGGCCCCAACTTAATCAACTTAAAAATATACAGTCCAACAAGCCCTCAAAGGGTCCCAAGAGAATGTAAAAACAGTTCAGGTGAGTCTTTGTCTTTCATGTTTAATAAATCATTCGTGTCGAGCACGGGCTCACCTCTCGTGAGTTAAGAACGCTGTCTTCATCACGAACAGGCTAATGACCACTTGATTGCTGGAACTGATAAACGCACAGGTCATTCGTGTACAGTTTTAAGGCGCTTAAAATAACGAGGGATTCACAGCTTGGTTTTATTAAGGGGTCATTCGTGTGTAGCGGATGTACTCGCATTCCGTTGCAATATGTCAAGCACGCGAGGGTAGAAATCAATGCGATATTCTGTATCTTGTCTTTAGCAAAGTCTTTGATTCTGTGCCTCACGAGAGACACAGTAGACACTTAGAGAATGGTTCAAGGGGGAAATGGGGTATTCTAAAGTTGGATCACAACTTGAGTAGTGCAAAGAAATCAGGTCAGTTTAGATGGTGAAAAGATGGTGCAGGACCCTGTTGTGTTGTATGTGTTCTTTAACACACACACACACACACGCGCGCACACACACACACGTGTGTGTGTGCCAAAGAGCCAGAGCTCAATCCCCGCAAACACAACTAGGTGAGGTGAGTACATATATATATTATATATATATATATATATATATATATATATATATATATATATATATATATATATATATATATATATATATATATATATAATGTTTATAATTGAGACACACAACGAACAGGAACTCCGCTACAAGACGCTCACTATAAGATTTTAAAATGGTCCAGAGATTGGTTAAGTCCACGTTAATGCTGAAAAATGTTGAAATGTTCAAGTATTTACACAATAAAGAGTGTAGGGACCATTTATGTTTACCATTTGATATAGTATTTTCCCCTATAGTATCTAAATTATTCAATAATAATAATAATAATAATAAAACGAATGAAAACTGGGAATTCACAACCCAAAAAAATTAATATACATGTATCTTAATCTTTCATTTATGTAGACTATTTGTAATCTATAATATATTGGTTTTAATATATAGAAAATACAAAAAGTAGTAAATTGAAAGTGAGGGAATTTTATTACTGTATTGAGCTACAGACCTGCATTGTGTGACGTCATCATAAACAAAGCTCCCCCGTTCGTGAGCTGCGAATCCAGAGTGACGTCACGAACGACATGACGAAGATACACTGTTGCCACCTCAGGCTGCCTCTGGTGGCACCATATGCGACCGTCCCTCAGTCCCCGGGCATATTAGTGCCAGTGTCACCCAGCTGGCACTCTTGAATCGACCGTAGCCAGTGTCTAAACAGCCTGGATGGCTAGCACTGTACCTACCATGCGCGAGCCTTCAATCAGGGCACCGTAGCCAAACACGGCACCATATTACAGTACCGCCAGCATTATGGTACTGTAACCTTTGTGATCACTCGTGGTACACTATTGTACCATCACTGCTAAGACGTCATCCGCTGGGCTTGTCCCTCAGGTCTCTGCTCTCACTGTCAGCAGACGACGAGTGGTGACAGTACTGTCAGCAGACGACGCCTGGTGGCAGTACTATCACTACCAGCAGACCACGAGTGGTGACAGCACTTGTCAGCAGACGACGGGTGGTGACAGCAATCACTGTCAGCAGACCATACCACCACAACACTACACCACCACAACACTGCCCCTCCAACACCACAACACTGCCCCCCCACCACCACAACACTGCCCCCCCACCACCACAACACTGCCCCTCCACCACAGTCACTGTGTCTCCACCACCCCCCTTCCTTGAGCCACAACAGACGAGGCTTCACGCTAAGCAGACTAGACCGCGTCGAGGGCACACACAATACCGACAAAGAGAGAGAGAGAGACTGGGTGAGAGGGAGGGAGGGAGAGGCCCAGACAAGCTTTGGTGAGAGTGGGAGGAGAGTGGATGTGTCCGCAGTGTGGCAGAGAGGCGCTCTGGACCACCACCACCACCACATCAACTCCGCTCAATACTCCTACTGACCCCCACCACTGCATTCCTGATTTTAGCCGATGAGCAAAAGTGGTTTTGGCGTGTCTACTCTCCGATGGTGAGATGGCCCCTCAGGGTACGATAGCCAGGAGTGCCACGTGCTAGTGGTGATATCGTGGCACTATTCGTGCTAATATGTTCAAATTTGAGAGTAGTTTGTGTTCAGGAGGATAGCCTCGTCTAAATCTAATATTCACCCATGCGGTAGGGGCTCAATTTTCCGGCTCAACTCCTTGTCTTAATATTCCATGAGTGTCTCTGCCGTCTTAGTGTTCGCTAGTTCCGTCGCGTTGCCCCGTCTCGCCTGTCCCACCAGCACGTGTTCTGTCACGTGGAAGGGTGACCATATGGCGTCCGCTGTCACATGGACGGCGGACGGTGTACTCGCCTATTTGTGCCTGCAGGATCGAGCGTGGGCTCTTGGATCCCGTCTTTCTTGCCTTCGGTTGTTTAAAGCAATGACTCCTGTTCTTCTTCTCTGTCATATTTAGTTTTAAAGTTATGAATAGTCTTTGCTTCCACAATGTGCTTTCTTTAGTTCATTTCATTTCCCAAAAGAAAACATCCTAACATCTCTATGACTTATCTGAGTTTCCAGCTTCCACCTCATGTCCCCTCGTTCTATTGGTATTCCGTGTGAACATTTCATCTATTTCCACTCTCTGTCAATCTCCCCCCACCCCCCTAAGTATTGTGTATGCTCCCCCCCCTCCCCCCACCCAGTCACTACATCTGAGGCACAATACAATGTCGTAATTGCCATCCCGAGGCAAACTATCGTTAAGCAGCTGTAGTTAGTGGGAGACAAGACTTGCAGTTATGAGATTATGCTCATTTGAAATGCAAATGAGTTGAGGATTGGTCGGGGGTAGAGGAATGGTGGGTCCCCCCCTCTCTCTCTCTGTCTCTGTCTCTGTCTCTGTCTCTGTCTCTGTCTCTGTCTCTCTCTCTCTCTCTCTCTCTCTCTCTGTCTCTCTCGGTCTCTCTCTCTCTCTGTCTCTCTCGGTCTCTCTCTCTCTCTGTCTCTCTCGGTCTCTCTCTCTCTCTGTCTCTCTCTCTCTCTCTCTCTCTCTCTCTCTCTCTCTCTCTCTCTCTCTCTCTCTCTCTCTCTCTCTCTCTCTGGAAACGGGGTGAAGACAAAATCTTGACAAAATTGAAAGGGGTGAATAACTGAAAAATGTGGGAAGGGAATTCTGAAAAGGCAGACAGAGGCAGACAGGGCAGAAATGATGGTGAGGGAGAGCCACTGGCAGGCTTGGATGGTGAGGGAGAGCCACTGGCAGGCTTGGATGGTGAGGGAGAGCCACTGGCAGGCTTGGATGGTGAGGGAGAGGGGGGCCACGCACAAAGGAAGCCATTAGCAAGAAAATCTAACTAAAGAGAGAGCGAAATAGGTCAAATATGAGATAAATAAAAAAGAAATAAAATCAATATTAATAAAATATTGACGAAATTTTAAAAAATTAAGAAAAATTACAAGAACTGAAATTAAATCTGCCAAAGGGTTGCCGAATAAAAAATAATAAGAAAGAAAATAGATAAAAGAGAAGTGAAGAGAGATATTAGGAAGACCAGAGGATAGCAAGGTTGTTGTTGAAGACCAGAGGATAGCAAGGTTGTTGTTGTTGTTGTTGTTTAAGATTCGCTACTCGGAACAAAAAAGTTCCAAGCAGCACGGGCTATGGTGAGCCCGTAGTTAGGATAGCAAGGAACCAAGCCCACAGAGTAATGGTGACTAAGGGTGACACAGTACAGAGCTTGACCCTCAGGCAGCCGACTTACCATCATACATTATCTTCCTGGGAAAAATTGGTAAACATTTTGAAAGTTAAAAATGTGTTTTTGGTGTATTATATGAAGCGTGTGAGCTGAAAGTTGAAGAATGTAAGCTGAGGCATGCAAGCTATAAGCTGAAGCACAGAAGCTGAAGCACAGAAGCTGGTAGCTGAAGCAGGCAAGTGGGAAGACCTTGTCATGCCCCCATCATGTATTATTAGAGACGAAGCGCCGCTTCAGAGAACTGCCGAGGGGGTGGGGGAAGACACAGCTATACTCGGGCGACCCTGATTGGTTGCAGCTGGGGACGTGACAGCCAATTACAGCAGGAGTATTTTAATAAAGTTTGTGATTGGTTGCAACTGCTCTGCCTTAGTCACTCAGCTATGTCATTAATTTTACTAAATAAATACTCGAGGAGTTACCCCTGTCGGCAGGAGAGATTTTCTATAACCAATATATACTATAGATATACCAAAAAGAAAATCCATGACATACTATGGTAATTGTGCATTATATATGTGGTAGAATTAGTAATGGAAGACACGTGGTGCTTGGTACATGGCAGTGGACAGAGTTAATGGTTTGGGTAACGACTGTAAACAATTCATAGGTTACTGTCATTAAGGGTTTGTGCTTCCGGCAAGGCTTTCTATTCTTACACACAGAAATCACAATAGCCTGATGCATCAATGAACAAATCCACAAGGGTTGATTTATGTCTCGGAGAGGCTGCAGGATCCAAGTACGTTTAGTAGAGCTTCTGGTTTCAATTCTTTTTTGACCATGTCATAGCTCGGACGTAGATTCGAATCCTCGTCACGGCCCTTGTGGATTTGTTTTTCCCACTCTTATATTGGCAATCGGTATTCTGGTAAGATGTTTCCATAACTGCTTCACATTGTCTCTCTCAGCTTCCCTTCTTACCGGCACGTCTTAGTGATTCTTCTCTTGTCATCCGTGTCACGTTATCTCTTGTTTTGATTTTTTAATGTTGTTTGAAACAGTTTTCCTCTTCCCTCTGTTGTTTATTGAATAAGGGTCTTTTTGCCTTTCTTGTCCAGTTCCTTCTTGAGTGGGATCAACTGTCTTGTGGCATCTCTACATTTCCCGGTTATTAATTCCATTATCTCATTGATGTCTAATTCCTCTAATTGGATTAGATCTCAGTGATGTCTAATTCTCATTTTTTCAAGCTTGTTTTCTTGATCTAACTCCACCTGTAGCTTCACTGTGTTCTCCAGCACACCGCAGTGGCGGCTGGCTCCTAACAGCAACTCTCTTTCTCTCTCTCTCTCTCTCTCTCTCTCTCTCTCTCTCTCTCTCTCTCTCTCTCTCTCTCTCTCTCTCTCTCTCTATAGTATCTATCTTGTTGTTGTTGGTGGTGGTGGGGCTTCTTCCCTTCCTCTTGTTGGCTCTGATATGTTGGGTCAAGATGTTTTTGTTTACTGCGTCCACGAGGTTTGCTCTCCATGTTTCATCACATCCGTGGTGCTCTTCCACTGTTTCTCCCTGAGAGCTCCTCCCTGAGGGCTCCTCCCTGGGTGCTCCTTCCTGGGGGGGCTCCTCCCTGGGGGCTCCTCCCTGAGGGAGCTCCTCTCTGGGGGCTCCTCCGCTATGCAGTCTATTTCCGTGTGTAAAATCCCCAAGCATGAAGCTTTTGGATCTCGTTCCTCTTACTACAGTGTTTATCTTTCCCGTTTTCTCCAGGCCAGGTGTTGGAGCATGGGTCGTTCCCTCCCCCGGTAGGTATGGTAGTTAGTGGGTGGTTGTAAATGACCTCTCTACCACCACCATCTTCGTGCTTCCAGATGTGGCCATTCGTAGTATGTTGACCAGACCACACACTAGAAGGTGAAGGGACGACGACGTTTCGGTCCGTCGTGGACTATTCTCAAGTCGATTGCATAGAGTAGTATTCGTAGTATGACCTTTTTCCTGATTGGTTGTCATTAGCGAGTGAGTTTTGTCCTTAACATTCGTGTGTTTAGTCATAACAGTAGGCCTATAGATCCCCAGGTAATCCGGTTCCTAATTACCCAATTACCTGGGGAAAGGGGGGGGGGCAGAGGTGTTAGAGTACACGAGCTTATTCCATAACGCGTCAGTTTGGAATCTGTCACTCACGTCTGTGTACTCATCTCTAGCCTCTCACACTCACCACTACCCAAATTATCTAATTATTTAGCTCCAAGATGGGGCGAGAGCGCTATGAGACAGACAGACAGGCAGACAGAGACAGACAGACGGGCAGACAGTTACACGACACTACCGTGTAGCGACAAACAGCTGTCATGAAGTCAACAGGCACTAATTGCCTCTGCCAATTGCAGGTTACGAAATGTGAATTATTTCCATGTGTTTTTTTTTTACAGAAATTTATAAACTGAATCTTAAATGTAAGTTTTGTGAAGTTCAAAAGAAAAAGCTTCATCTTTCTTAGAAAGTTCAGGGAGGTGGGGTGTGTGTGGGTGGGGGGGGGGGCAAGGACGGAGGTGTGGATGACATGACAGGGCACATGGATGGTACCTGGCGGATGACATGACAGTGATGGGTAAGTGGATGACACTGTGTTGATAGCTCGGGGGTCGAGGCTTGCTTGGTGTTAATGAGGGAGTGGTGGAGAGGGGGAGATGGTGGAGTTCGGTTGGTGTTGTGGTGTATTTCGGTGGAAGAGAGGGTTAGGAGGGGGTTTGGTGGTGATGGAGAGGGTGAGGGCTTTGTTGGCGATGGGGGTAGAGGGGAGATACTTAAAGAGGGGACAGTGGTGGTGATGGTTACGGGCTCACCATAGCCCGTGCTACATGAACACTTCGTTCTGAGTAGCTAAATCTAAAGCAGCATCAATGTTGATAAGTCTCCCTTCTCGGCTCTGAGGCTAGGAGCCTCCATCTTAGTGTTAAAGAGTCTCCCTGCAAGATTTTTAAGATGCCCAATTACGCCCAGCCGGCGTCTTCTGATGTAACCAGAGCTCTTGGCGGCGCCTCCATCATCCGGGGATGATGACCCGTTGTGGCCACCGGTGCTGAGTGGACGGCAACAAGTCGAGGCTGTTTTAGAGTTGTTACATTCTTGTACAGCCACTAGCGTTTCGGGCAGGTCCCTGGAATACGATCCCCACCGCGAAGAATCGTTGTTACAACCAAGTACACATTTTACTGTTGCGTTAAACAGAGTATTAAGTTAAAGATTACCGTTAAACAGTTAAGGATTTGCGCCCAGTAAATCCTTCCCGGCCCGAACACGAACCCATGACAAAGCGCTCGCGGAACGCCAGGCGAGTGTCTTACCACTACACCACGGAGACTGTTGAAGTTGTTGTCAACAGTAAGCCCCTCAAGCGGGTCAAGGAGGGAGACAAACAGCAAGCCGCCACCCGGGAATATCGACTATCAATTCATGCACGAGGAAGCAGGCATGTAAAGTCCCTTCTTGAAGGCGAGGAGTCACAATAACGTGGCTGAAGTGTGTTGACCAATCCACACACGAGAAGATGAAGGGACGACGACGTTTCGGTCCGTCCTGGACCATTCTCACGTCGATTGTGAGACAATCGACTTGAGAATGGTCCAGGACGGACCGAAACGTCGTCGTCCCTTCATTTTCTAGTGTCCCTTCTTGCTCCATACATTTACACAAACTTCCTGCCGTTGGTGAGCGTGTGTGTAGACAGCGCCTGCAGCCACGAGATGAACGGTGAAAGCATCCGGAACGGAAAGGAGTTTTGGCACCTCACGACACTGTAACCGGACATGGCCCAGAAAAAGGCCGGGGTCCTTGCTAATGTTGCACGCCCTGGCAGGCTGCAACAAAGGGGAGTTCCATCTTGGCTTAGTAGGGACAAAAGGGGAGATCCATCTTGGCTTAGTAGGGACAAAGGGGAGATCCATCTTGGCTTAGTAGGGACAAAGGGGAGATCCATCTTGGCTTAGTAGGGACAAAGGGGAGATCCATCTTGGCTTAGTAGGGACAAAGGGGAGATCCATCTTGGCTTAGTAGGGACAAAGGGGAGATCCATCTTGGCTTAGTAGGGACAAAGGGGAGATCCATCTTGGCTTAGTAGGGACAAAGGGGAGATCCATCTTGGCTTAGTAGGGACAAAGGGGAGATCCATCTTGGCTTAGTAGGGACAAAGGGGAGATCCATCTTGGCTTAGTAGGGACAAAGGGGAGATCCATCTTGGCTTAGTAGGGACAAAGGGGAGATCCATCTTGGCTTAGTAGGGACAAAGGGGAGATCCATCTTGGCTTAGTAGGGACAAAGGGGAGATCCATCTTGGCTTAGTAGGGACAAAGGGAAGATCCATCTTGGCTTAGTAGGGACAAAGGGGAGATCCATCTTGGCTTAGTAGGGACAAAGGGGAGATCCATCTTGGCTTAGTAGGGACAAAGGGGAGATCCATCTTGGCTTAGTAGGGACAAAGGGGAGATCCATCTTGGCTTAGTAGGGACAAAGGGGAGATCCATCTTGGCTTAGTAGGGTAAGATGACTGCCGGAACCATCTTGGCCTTCCTGCAGGATTCACCGGATGCAATTACTTAACGGTGGCCTATATCCTCGCCCATAATAAGAGGCTTGTACGCTCCGACAAGAACCATTGACACTGCTAACGTTCGGAATAACCATCACTAAAATGGTGTTTACCGTTGCATTCCACAATTTATCAACATTGACCAAATATATCTTCTTGATGAGTGAGAAGTATGTTGGTCTCTCTGACAAGTTTTATTCTTGAATACAACAATCCACATAAGGTTCACTGTACGGAGTCGCCACTCGTATTTCTGGTTAAGTCAAGAGTTCTTCTGGTAGTTAGTTTCTTGTTAAACCAAGAGTTCTTCTGGTAGTTAGTTTCTTGTTAAACCAAGAGTTCTTCTGGTAGTTAGTTTCTTGTTAAACCAAGAGTTCTTCTGGTAGTTAGTTTCTTGTTAAACCAAGATTTGTACTAGTAGTTAGCTTCTTGCTACACCTAGAGCTGTACTAGTAGTTAGCTTCTTGCTACACCTAGAGCTGTACTAGTAGTTAGCTTCTTGCTACACCTAGAGCTGTACTAGTAGTTAGCTTCTTGCTACACCTAGAGCTGTACTAGTAGTTAGCTTCTTGCTACACCTAGAGCTGTACTAGTAGTTAGCTTCTTGCTACACCTAGAGCTGTACTAGTAGTTAGCTTCTTGCTACACCTAGAGCTGTACTAGTAGTTAGCTTCTTGCTACACCTAGAGCTGTACTAGTAGTTAGCTTCTTGCTACACCTAGAGCTGTACTAGTAGTTAGCTTCTTGCTACACCTAGAGCTGTACTAGTAGTTAGCTTCTTGCTACACCTAGAGCTGTACTAGTAGTTAGCTTCTTGCTACACCTAGAGCTGTACTAGTAGTTAGCTTCTTGCTACACCTAGAGCTGTACTAGTAGTTAGCTTCTTGCTACACCTAGAGCTGTACTAGTAGTTAGCTTCTTGCTACACCTAGAGCTGTACTAGTAGTTAGCTTCTTGCTACACCTAGAGCTGTACTAGTAGTTAACTTCTTAATAAACCTACAGCTGTCTTGATAAAGAAGGCTGATTACCTTTGGAAAGCCTTGATTTAGGTTTCTAAACGATGATGTTTGCCAGCGTCCCGTGTGCTGCTGATGTTACCCTGCCTGTGTGTGTGCCTCTGGTGTTAGTGATGGAAGTGTATCCGCTCAAATCTCTCTCAGATTCCTGCAATTGCCTTAATGGTGTAGACACTTTTGGTCTTGTTTCTCCCTTACACTTATTAGCATTGAACTTCAGCAACCATTTGCTTGTCCAGTTTGTGAAGTCTTCCTGAAACATACTGCAGTCGTCCTCTGTTTTTACATGCCTCGTTATCTTTCCATCGTCTGCAAACATTGACGTGTACGAGCTCACTCCCTCGGGTAGATCATTAGCATAGATTAAGAACAATGGTGGTCCCAGGACCGAGCCTTGTGGGACCCCCAATTATTGCATTCATCCAGCTGAAGACCGCGCCTGTGGGACTCTTGGTTTTCTGTCCTACAGGTACTCCCTTACCCAGCTCAGTGTCTTCCCAATTATCCCAGCTTGCGTCTCCATCTTGTATATCAATCTTAAGTGAGGGACGGTATCAAATGCTTTTTGACAGTCTAGGAAAATGCAGTCTACCCCCAACCTTCTATTTTCCTGTCGTATTTTAATAACCTTGACATTGGAACGTGATCAAGTGTGTCTGGGACGACTTTCCTTTATTACATCCATGATGTAGTTTTGTTGCAAAGTCTCTCCTCTCCTGATGCTGAACTGTTTTCAACTAAATTTTCAACCTGATCTCCGGCACTTTATAAGGAATACTTGTCAGTGACACTGGACTGTAATTTAGTGCCTCCTGTCTCTCCTCTTTCTTGTATATTGGGACTACACATCTCTTTTCTCCAGAAGTCTGGGAGATTTCATGTTTCCAGTGTTCCTTCAGCAGCCAGGGTGATATTCAGTTTGGCCCAATTGATTTTGTTGCATGTAGTGCATTCACGTGTTTTTGTAACCTCGTCTGCAGTGACTACTATGTCATCCAGTGTTTCCTTTAGCCTTTCATCACTCAATTCTCACGTTGGTTCCTTTATACGCTTAGCTCTAGCGGCAAATCAGGTTCCAGCTTGAATACTATCTAGAAGCTTTAGGCAAGTTACTCGCATACAGAATAATCAGTGTGTGTGTGTGTGTGTGTGTGTGTGTGTGTGTGTGTGATGGGGTGCTTGACCGCTCATCAAGCTTGGCCAAAATTTATTTTCATATATGACCTAAGACTTGGCTTCCTTGCGACCACCTCCAGCTTACACACACACACACACACACACACACACACACACACACACACACACACACACACACACACACACACACACACACACACACACATCAGGATGAAAGAAAAACTCTGCCCATTTTGTTTCTGTCATCACCAGGGATTGAACCCGAACCCTAGAATTACGAGCCCAGAGCGCTGTCCACTCAGCTATCAGGCCTCCTGAATGTGTGTCTGTGTGTACATACTCACCAACTAGGTGAGTCCACGTATTCTCTTTTTACCATTGGCCAACCATTTGTATGTTGGCGAGCCTCGCCCACTGCAGCTGTGTTTACGGGGCTCTGGGCTCTTTGAAGATTGATATAGCTTTTGTTTATAGAGCCCAACCCGTCATTAGTCGTCCCCTGGACACGACAGGCATGCAAGGCATATATATATATATATATATATATATATATATATATATATATATATATATATATATATATATATATATATACTTTAGTTGCCCTTGGGAGGTGGTAATCTTTGGGGTGTTTAAATACCCCAAAATTACCATATATATATATATATATATATATATATATATATATATATATATATATATATATATATATATATATATATATATATATTTATATATATATATATATATATATATATATATATATATATATATATATATATATGACAGTGTCAGACCACGGAGGAAAATTGAAACAGGAATTTCCTTAAGTACTTTCGTATATTAATACATCTTCAGAAGGAGTGAGTCGTATATGTATTAATATACGAAAGTACTTAAGGAAATTTCTGTTTCAGTTTTCTTCCGTGGTCTGACACTGTTACATTTTTAATCACGTGTTTATTTTTCGTGATACACACACACACACCTGTGTGTGTGT
Source organism: Procambarus clarkii (assembly GCF_040958095.1). NCBI lineage: Eukaryota > Metazoa > Arthropoda > Malacostraca > Decapoda > Cambaridae > Procambarus > Procambarus clarkii. The sequence continues at coordinate 5,530,485 of NC_091157.1, forward strand.
GTGTGTGTGTGTGTGTGTGTGTGTGTGTGTGTGTGTGTGTGTGTGTGTGTGTGTACTCACCTAGTTGTGTCTGCAGGATCGAGCATTGACTCTTAGATCCCGCCTTTCGAGCATCGGTTGTTTACAGCAATGAAGTGTGTGTGTGTGTGTGTGTGTGTGTGTGTGTGTGTGTGTGTGTGTGTGTGTGTGTGTGTGTGTGTGTGTGCGCGTGTGTGCGTGTGTGTTCGCATGTGTGTGCGTGTGTGTGCGTGTGCATGTGTGCGTGTGTGGGTGTGTGCGCGTGTGTGCGTGTGCCACCGCTATCAAAGCAACACAATCTACACAGCGAATTTTCATCGCAGGAAAAACTACCCTACATTAACAGTTAACGAAATGATTTGTTTCTAACTCTCGTTATCACTGACCAAGACACTCATTAACCTGTCGATCCAATTAACCTGTCGACCCAATTAACCTGTCGACCCAATTAACCTGTCGGCCCAATTAACCTGTCGACCCAGTTAACCTGTCGGCCCAATTAACCTGTCGACCCAATTAACCTGTCGGCCCAATTAACCT